>NC_056744.1:443463392-443590892 GCF_019279795.1 Protopterus annectens | reverse complement strand
TGTTGGCTTAGTGTTAACTTAGGTGTTCTATCACATAGTAGAGATTTTAAATTCCTATTGCTCCTATAAATAATATGTGGAGTATGGCCTACTATCTTTTTGGTGGCTTCATCAAGTGATAGCACCTTCCAATTATTTGATAGTATTTTCTTTATGTTCATGAAATCATTGGTATAAGTTGTAATGAAAGATATTTGGTCATTGTAGTTAAACCTATCATTTTTGAAAGAGGATGAAGCAAAATGGTAATTTGTTTCAATATGTGTCGAACTTTCTAATGGTAAAACTTCACTTCTAACTTCCATTATTAAGTCTCGATCATACCCTCTTTCTAAAAACATCTCCACCATTTTGATAGCTTCTATTTCCAAATCTTCTTTGTTCATACAGATCTTACTTAACCTAGTAAATTGACTTTTTAGTATACCTTTAAAGATGTGACGCGGATGCATACTGTCGTACTTAAGGATGGTATTCCTCCAGCATTCTTTTTTAAAAAGAGTAGTTGTTAATTTGCCTCTCCTAATGTTTATGCTAACATCCAAGAAGTTTACAGAGCAATATGAAGTTTCAACCGAAAACTTCAAGAAAGTAGTGGTTGTTTCTAAATAATCTTTAAAGGAACCAAATTCCTCTGCTGAGCCATCCCACACAATTAATATATCATCTACAAAGCGTTTATAGATCAAAACTTTTTGAAATAAAGGGTGTTTAAAGACAAAATTCGTCTCCCAATGATAGACAACCAGGTTAGCATATGTGTTTGCGCAGGGGGTCCCCATGGCAACACCACAAGTCTGTAGGAAAAGGTGACCCCCATATGCAAACACATTGTTGTTAAGTACTAAATCTAGTAATTGGCAGATTAAGATGTTAGTATTACTACTTATATTCTGGTCATGTTGCAATAATTCACGTATGGCTTCTATCCCTGTATCATTTGGGATTGATGTAAAGAGACTTTGAACATCCATTGTAATTAGGAGATGTTCATTATGTTTAAATTCTATGTTCAAGGTTTGTAGATATTCAATAAGTTGGTATGTATCTTTGAGAATTGAGGGGATGGCTTCCACTATCGGTCTTAAAGTTCTCTCTAAATAGTTGGATACATTCTCTGTAATCCATTTTGCCCCTGACACTATTGGCCTCATTGGTGGGGGTAAAACTCCCTTATGTAGTTTCGGCAGTCCTTTGATTACAGGAATTAATGGATTATCTATAGAAAAATAATCATACAAACTATTTGATATTTGATAGCACATGAGCATGTCGTATAAATCAGCTTGAACAGTTTTAATGATATGAATCAATCTTGTATTATCAATTGAGATATAAGTAGTGTCAGCGTTCAACATGTCATGCATTAATATATCATAATCAGCTGCATCAAAAATGGCTATGCCTCCACCTTTATCTACTGGTCTAAAGGTTAATGAGTCATCAGTACTGAAATTGGATAACGATTTCATAGTATCACTTGTCATATTATAAAACATACACTTATTCCTTCCATTATAAAAATAATCATAAAACTCAGTTTCACATAGCTTAATAAAAGAGTCTATATGTGCTGGCATAGCTGGTGTAAATGAACTCTTCTTCCTGAAGACTGGGATGTTAGATACACTTTTAGCAGCATTAATGTCATCTTTAGAGAAGAGCAGTTTCAAACATACAGAGCGTGCAAAGAAGCGCAAGTCAATTAGAATGTCTGATAACTTGCTTCCCTTCGAGGGAATAAATGAAAGGCCTTTATTTAATAGATCAATGTCACTAGTATTCAAAACATGGCTAGATAAATTAAAATAAAGTGCTCTTACTGCCTCATTCTCCTGGTTTGGTATGAGTTCACGTCGCCTGATAGCTTCCGTCCTAAGAATATTCTACTCATGAAAGGCTATGAAGATTGTGGCAAGTTTGTCAGTAGTAAAAACTGTGCAGCTAAAGATACACATATGTTCATAACTGTGTAAAAGTGAAATTGTTAGCATTGGTTCTTTTATGACCAGCTTATATGAAGTTGGCTATCAAAAAATCTCTCTCAGAATTTGGAAGGTCATTTTGTACAACAAATGTAAAACTCTCGTTTAGTCTGGAAAAACAAAACTGTGTTCAGTCTGAAAACTGACTGCTACTAGCAACCAAAGTGTGCTCTAAAGTAAGATTCTGATGAATATAAAGACATGTCAAAGCTCTGTTCTGCCTTTATATGATTTAATTCTAGCTTATAACATTGTTAGTGTGTAAAACCTTTGTCCCACAACTTCAACCTAATTACTCCATGCTGTGTTGTCAAATATGCAAAAAAAACTTTCAAATCCAGCAAGGCAGGTGTACTGGAAAGCAGAAGTAATAATGTAATTTTGCGGTGCAAAGAAATGCTTGTGGGCTTTATCTAAGAAGTGGTCATATTTGTGTTATATTATACCGATAACGGACAATGTGGGTGTGGTATATTGAAAATCTACCCATGGATGGTGTGGTTTAATCATGAGGGCGAAGGCCGAGTAATTAAACAAAGCCAACCGTGGGTGAATCTTCAAATATATCACACCACGGAGTCCGTTATTGCTATTACACAATGAGATCATTTGAGAAAAAAAATAGTTGCTTTTCTTAAATAATGTCTTTGTATAATGGCACTGCAGTGTTTTTTCACTTTTTTTTTTGATATCCTGGGGCTTTCTTGATGTACTACACGTGTGCATGCTTGCACAGTACATCAGTGCTTTGGAAAGGAAGCAACAGAAAAATAAAGATCTTTACTGCTTTTTCTTTTTTTTTTTAAATAAAAATAAATAAATAAAGTTTGAAATCCGAACCGCTGACAAGTACGAGAGAGACCAGATTGAGATAGTACAAGGAAAATCAGGCACGTTTCTTTAGTTTTGCATAATGTACCTGATTTTCCTTTTATTTTCTCTGCTCTGTCTCTCTCTCGTACCTCTGTACTATCTGGATATCATTCTTTATTATTCTTTTTTTTTTTTTTTTTAAGCTGAAGAAAAGTGAAAAAGCTGTAGCCTATATTAATGGGAAAAAGTCTGAGTGAACAGACACTTTTTCCATTGGTATATGCTCAGATTTACAATGGTCATGCTGGTTGGGCTGACCAATCAGAGTGCTACTTTGTGAATATTAATGGCCAGTGATTGTATAATAAGCCAGAAGAAATACCTATGTCGTAAGTTTCAGGTGAAAGTGAAGGACATCAGTGGGGAACAGGCAAACTCTAGCAATCCCAAGAAGCCTAGTCAGCTATAACTTCACACAGACAGCACAGAGGACAATCCAGAGTTTATGTGAAACAATCCTATGTTCGTTTGTAATTTATTGATCTTTACTGTTAAAAAGAGGTGTAAGCACGCACGACAGTGAGCAGAAGCTACTGCGTGCATTTGTGTGTGATGTAAAGGAATTTCAGCTTTTGTGTGACTTTCACAACTGGTACGGCCAGAGCAACTACTATATTCTATTTCATTTAATATTTATTTGTATATTGTTTGTGTTGTTCTTCTCAGAGAAGTTGATTTAAAATCTCTTTGAATTTAACTGATTTTGATTATCCTTTTATTTTACAATTCTTTATTCACCTGGAGGTGAAAATGGATTCCTTGAATGAGTATGCCAATAATAATTTGCTAAAGCACAAGTATCTTGTATAGTGTACTAAATGCTATGTATATTTAGAGGGGTCTACTTGATATGGTCGACATTTCACAATGTCGAAATTCATATCGCCGAGACCATATGATCGACATTTGAAATGTCGACCATACAAGTAGAACTTAAAAAACAGAAACAACTTACCTTAACGCTGGTAGCAGGAGGGCTTTGCCCCCCTCCACCCCCACATCCCACGGAAGTTAAATATACCAACTCCGAGATCGCAGTGCAGAAGTGGAAACCTTTCCATTCCGTACTGTAGGGAGATGCTGGTTCCCCATGGTCGATATCTCAAATGTCGATCATATGGTCTCGGCCATATGAATGTCGACATTGTGAAATGTCGACCATTCGAAGAGGACCCATTTAGAGGTAGCACATAACACTGGTGATCTGTGTTCGTCATGTCAAAAGTTGGATGATTTGCTTACCATTATTAGTAGTAAATCTAGACTTACTAATGACAATTGTACTTGTGCAATTGGCACAGCTTGGAGAACTGTTACATGTAATAATGACTGAACTGATGAAATAAATACTGTTAGGCAAAGAACACATTTAAGAAAGAAATTGTCTATTATTAGTAAAGATCACTCAACCCCTACTGGACAAGATAACATCACTGACAACTTTGGAATTCTGGATATAAGTATTCAGCATATCGAAGGATTCAGTGCATACAGAAGAACACAAAAAATAGAGAAAGGATGAAGTTCACAACAAATAACAAGGAAGAAAAGGAAAGTGATTAATGCCTATAAAGCAAACAGAATACATATTAAAATGGCATGGCTTTGTTATGTAACATAAATATTACAAGGAATTATAACTTTTTTTTTTTTTATCAGAAAACCTTCAGTCTACAGAATAAGGCATAATTTTCCAAAAGATAATGTAGAAAAAGGAGGCAAGGGGCAGGTGAAAAGTAAGAAATCAAAACTGAATGCAGAAGGATTAAAGAACATTACTGTATGAAAAAAAGAGGAGAAAGACAGAAGTTGACAGCATGGCTCAAGCTGTGGATGGATAAAGCCAGCTGGACAAGAACTGTATGCTAGCAAATGTAATAAGCAATGAAAACTTCTTCTCCTTTCGGCTTTTCCCGGTTAGGGGTCACCACCGCGGATCACCTGTCCGATCATGATTGGCAATGGAGTTTTACGGTGTTGAGTTGCCAGCCTTTTGCCCAACCTCCCACAGAAGGCGAAGACACGCACGCACGCACTCACGCCTATTTGGTGTGCCCAATCCACCTACAGCATGTCTTTGGGATGTGGGAGGAAACCGGAAGAAACCCATGCGACCACAAGAAGGACATGCAGACTCTACACAGAAGGCACCCCAGCCAAGGATCAAACCAGATAGCCTCTTGCTGTGAGGCGGCAACGCTAACCGATGCCTCACCATGGGCAATGAAAACAATGGGATTAATAAAACTAACTGTGATGAAGAGCATTTCTTTGTAACAATTTGATAGAGCAGATATTACTGAAATAGAAGTTGAGGCTTCTTCAGATCTGATCAGAAAAGATATTCTTGTAACTGGAGATTCAATTATTACAGGAACTGATACTTAGCATTTGCAGAGAAAATAATGAACATCAAATAGTATCATACTTGTCAGGAGTAAAAACACAAGATGTAAGAAAGGCCTAAAAATGCCTTAATGTTAAGAAGTACGGATCTGTTTTTATTCATTTCGATACAACTGAATCAACAACAAAGACTCTGATTGTTAGTAGGGAACATAAAAGACCTCTTAGCATAGTACCGGTATTGGGACATTTTTTTCACAAATCACATATAAAAAAAGAGTCAGGTCACTGAATGAAAAGATTTTTGGGGGAAAAGCCTACATGAGAAAAATGTTCCATTTTAAAAAATGGAAATGTGTAGAACATCCAAGTCTGATTTTGAGCACACATGTTTATACAAGATGACGTACACTTGTCAAGATCAGACAGGAGAATTTTTGCAGCAGATATTCTGCAATATTTGACAAACACAAGTCAGGATTTTTGTCAACTCGAAAATGTAACAGTTCACAGATAGCAATACTTGATGCATCTCCAATCATACCTCTCAACTGTACCAAATTCCTCAATTTTTTCCCCAGTTTTGGGCTCAAAATAATATGGTCCCAAAACTTCCTGCTCGGTCCCTTTAAATCCTGATTTCTTTTTCATTCTTATTTTCATTTTTTTTTTTATGCTCATGCACTTATGTCACCACACACCACCAACGTATCCCGCGGTGTTATCAATGTGCACACAAGGGTCGATCTCCAGGGTTTATATTGTAACAGCAATTACTGGTGTCATTCATAACTTGAGGGGAAAATTTACTAGCTCATTTTTTGCGAGCAGTGCCTCCATCTCTTGCCCGACTAGCCTTGAGACAAGACATATTTTATACATCTCTCTGTCTGATAATAATTTCAACTATGTCTGAATTATTGAAAATAGTAATACAACTGGACTAATCCTCATTTTAACCAAAAATTAACCATTTAAAGGAGGGGACAAGAGGAAGCAGACAGACCGTTATGATATGTGCTAATTAACGTGACCCATTTTCCGTTTTTTTTTTTTTTTTTTTTTTGTAGCTATTGTGACAGAACATGTTTAAAGGTATAGCTCTTCGATCTAGCTGTATTCCATGCTAGGTGAAAGTAAAGAAATGGCTCAGTAATTATAGATTCCTGTAAGCATATGCTTTCTCTTTATACTTCATTCAGTGTGTTCATCTGTACTGAGCATGATCTGTTTCCTTACTGCACTGGCTACTGACCATAACAAAGAGAGAGAGAGAAAAAAAAGAGTAGAAACAGAAGTTGTACTCCACTGTCAGCAAATTTTGCTGTTTGCAGCTATGAAGAAGTCTCCTGAACCTGATTGACTTCTTCAAATCAGTCTCCAGAGCCATGGACAAGGGTAACGTGGTCCACACAGCCTATCTAGACCTTGCCAAGGCCTTTGACACCATCCCCCACTGTGGAATCATAGATAAACTTACTAAGCTGGGCATTAATCCCTACGTCACCCAATGGGTTGCTAACTGGCTTACTGACAGAACCCACACTGTAAAAGTAGTCGACTCCAAATCCAGCTCCAGCCAAGTGACAAGTGGAGTACCTCAGGGTTCAGTCCTGGGACTGCTCTTGTTTGGCATCTACTTCTCTGAAGTACAGGCCAACACTAAGGGACTCTGGCTAACAAAGTTTGCAGATGACTTCAAACTGGGAGCCATTACTGAATCCCCAAATGATGTGGATACTCTACAAAAGGGCCTTACAGAAACAGATGCTTGGTGCCAGAGCCATGGGCTCAAGCTCAATACCAAGAAATGTTTAGTTAACCCTTTTGGGAAAAAACATGTACCCGTGAATTACCATATAGGTGGCAGTACACTAAACACCAAAAGTGTGATAAGAAACTTAGGGACACAGGTGGACAGTGGTCTCACCTTCAATAACCACATCGCCACAACAGTCAGGAAATCCTTCTATGTGGCACACCTCATCACTAAAGGCTTTTAATCCAGAAAAAAGGAGGTAATTGTCCCACTGTACTCATCCCTCATTAGACCCATTATAGAATACAACGCCCCGTTTGGAATGTACCTCTCAAGACATCTGCAACAACTGGAAAGGCCGCAGAAATACCTCACTAAAAGAATCACAGGCCTAAAGCAGATGCCCTACGCTGACCGCCTTAAAAAACTCCAGCTATACTTTGTCGCATATCGTCTACTCAGAGGCGATCTTTGCTTAACATACAAGGCTATGTCAAACCCAGAGCTGTTGAACATGCTACACTTAAAGAAATCCCAATCCCTCAGAGACACACTCCAGGGATCTAAACCTTGTCATCACAATAAACAAAACATGCTGGAGGGATAGGTTCCTGACTCAGAGACTCCTCAGACTCTGGAATAGATTGCCCATACATGTCAAGCCGAGTGCCTCTTTGGCCCTCTTCAAAAGGAACCTTGACGAATGGATGGGAAAAAGGAAATTCACCCCGGGGATCACGTCAGTTGCCCTGCTAGACAGGGTCCAGGGAAGTAAATAGTGTGGGAAGAAATAGCCAGGGAATTGTTATGGCTAGGCTTGTACAGGCCCTAGGGCTGATAGCCTAGTGCCAACCTATGAACTTATGATGGGCAACGGGAGTTCAAGAGGACTGCACATAATTAATGCAAATGGGATTGTTAAATACTGCAATAGTTCATTGCAAATATTTATATAATGCTAAGTGTGCATCAGCAAGCACTGCTAAAGATGAAAAAAATGATGATGCCATGCTGGCATCTGCAGACTGACTGCAACACAGAACACCAAAATATATAGCAGAACAAACATCAAAGGAAAAAAAAGGCTAAATCGGGGGCACAATGAAAAATGAATAACAGTTTTAATTTAAGACTTTAGGAATGTAAACAGGTCTGGAAAAAAAGCCTAAGCAAGTAACTTAAGAAAGTTGATGCAATGGGTGGGACTGTTGGTGACATCATGGGTGACGTCTCAAAGAATACCTCTCAACTGTCCAAATTATTGCAGAATGTTCAGATTTTTGGCTCAAATTTCTGGTCTGTTCCTCAAAAAATTTGTGTTTTCTCTGGCAAATCATTGCGGATTAAAGTGACTAATTTTAGACTTCATTCATTCAGAAAAAATATGCTAACACAAAAACTTTTTATCATTAGTAACTTTCTAAGTTTAGAAGAAAACTAATTAAAATTTGCCCCTAGTTTTTGGATCTTTGTGTTCCCATTATTTTTGGCTTTGTCCATATTTCCTCTGCTAAGAGATTGAGAGCTATGGACTGAAGTCACTAAATAATAATATATATATGAGTTTCAGACTTCCTATTCTTCATAAAATGCATGCTAACAAAAATCCTGTTATTCTATCAGCGTTCTAAATTTATGTTGTTGTTGTGTTGTGTCTTTCGGCTTTTCCCGATTAGGGGTCGCCACAGCGGAACTCCGGTCCTCTAATGATTGGCAGTTGATTTTTACGCGTTGAGTTGCCGGCCATAACACACAACCTTCAACGAAGGTACGCCTATTCACGCATGTCTCCACAGAAGACGCTCTAGCTGAGAATCAAACGGGACAACGTCTTGCTGTGAGGCGACAATGCTACCACGCAGCACCACTATAGCAGATTATGCGTTCTAAGTTTATAAGAGCAATATTTAAATTCTAATCTTATTTTTGGGTCTTTGTCCCCTCAGTATGCTAGTCTTTGACCAGATTTCTTGCCCTAAGAGGTTGAGATTTATGCACACGATATATATATATATATATATATATATATATATATATATATATATATATATACATATACACACATATATATATATATATATATATATATATACACACACACACACACACACACACACACACATGTATATTTATATGTACATTAACATGAGACAATGACAGAATAAGATCCTATAAATTAATACACATGTTCTGAAGTAAAAGAAGTCTATAATTCTAATTATTGTCATTACATATTGTGCAAGTCACCACTTTTCGCCAAAGGTCATCAGTTTTAGGAGGGAAATGGGATTAAGAGGAGGGACCTGGACAGAGCTAAAATAGGAGTCTAATCTGGGGACAGTTAGAAGTATGAGTCAGTGTCCAGCATCAGCAGCTACCAGATTTGTTTAGAAAACTTAATAATGCATATTGGTATTTGCATAACTACAAGAGCAGAAGGTTTCTGAATCAGATTTATTTAATCCATTGATCAGAATAACCGGATACCCACATATTGACAACAACAGTGGCTTGTTATACCAATGATTGTTATGACAGACTTTAGTTTCCTTTTAAGATTAATACAGTGCACACTTGTTTTATATATGTTGCTACAGTTACTGATGTAAGTTATTTTAATGAATTTATGTAAGGGCACAGCTAACTTGACATCAGTGCACCATATGCTAGAGGTGTGGTAGGGCAGAAAGTAAAATGAAAAGTGTTTTACATGCCTATTGCCTACTACTCCCCTTAAGATTTTTTTGTTAAAGCTGTAAAGGGACTTTAACTGGTGTTTCTGTGTGAATGTACATTTTCAGAGTTAATGTTAAATTAAGGAACATTTTCTCAATTATTTGAATGTTGGTATCCTACAGTTCCACAGGAGCAGGCGGAGTTACATTATTATACATGCAAATTTTATGCTGATTAGTGTCCAGATTTTTGGCCAGTTGTACCTGCTTTTCATGGGCCTTTGTCCAGATTTTTGATGTCCCCAGGTTAAGAAGTTATGTCTCTGACAGCTGTTAAAGCTAAAAGCATTAACAATAAACCTTTTTTATTGGAATATTTGCTACATTCCCACAAGATCTTGTCATTGTTTGTGAAACAAGGTTAAAGGGTAATGATTGGAAATCAGTTCGATAATGATTGGAAATCAGTTCTGTCATTAATAAGGTGACTCTCAGCACTTATATATATGTATGTATATATATATATATATATACACACACACACACACACACACACACACACACACACACACACACACACACACACACACACACACACACACACACACACACACATACCTCTTCAACCTGCAAACATCAAAAGAAGAAATCTGGACAAAGGCCATGAAAATAGGTACAAATCTGTACACTGATTAACATAACATTTGCATACATAATTATGTAACCCCATCCACTCCAATGGAATTGTGGGATACCCACTTTTAAACACAAACTTAACAGACAACTAAAATATGGCCCCAGAGTTCCTACTGCAGCCATTCCAATGTCCCATTGCTTGGCTATTTTGCCCCATTTACCATAAACACTAATGTGCATACTGCTTTACTTCTAGAATGATTTGGATTTTATTTTACATTTTATATCACAAAGATGTCTGCTAAACAAAGCAATAAAGTCCCACGATAAAAACAGACTTAGCATTAAAACTTCTGACTCTGCCCCTGAAACTCATTCTCTGAAACAGCATTAAAACCCACATCCAAAGAAAATGCATCTGGCCAAGATTACCTTTGGACTGTTTTCAAATCATACACCTCTTGCACATGAAACATACACCTTCCTGACTGTATTAAATGATATTCCTTTTATAACACAGCACACTTGTTAGAAGCTGCTTTCGAACATGTTTTTTTTTTTTTTTTGGAACATTTTTCCAGTAAGAAATGAAACAAAATGAATGAACCAATAATGACAAAACTGCCCAATTCAGAACATTTCCATCATAAAAGTCTACTGAAACTTCTATAATCCACCAGTATCAGGTAATATGTGTACAATCTCTGAGCCTCTGTCCTTTGAAGAGGAGGAATGCCTGGCATGCCTTTGAAAGGAGGCAAGGTATGGAAATAAAACCTGTAACCGTGGTGAATAATATCCAGAACCCATTTGTCTTGGGTAATTAAATCCCAATTTTCTTTGAAAAGAGACAGCCTTCCTCCCAAAGGTGCTGCCAGGCGAGAATGTACTGGCAGCTGAAAAGGTAGGTCATTGGGTCTGCTTACGAAGGACTGACCCCTGCCCTCACCAGAAGTCTGAGCAGGGGAACTCCTGTCCTAGGTCTAAAAGAACCCTGAGCTCTGCCCCTACCACGTCTAGACCTACCCCTAGACTGGGAATCATAAGCAGGATAAGTCCATCCCTTAGTAGGCCAATTTCTACTAAACTTGAGGCTGCACCTGTAAAAATCTTTAACAGTTTGCATAGACTTAGCCTTGTCCTCCATTTTCTTCAAAACTGCTTCCACAGGCGAATCCAAACAACACATCAGACTGTAAAGGAGCATCCAAAATCCTTGTCTTAACATGCTCAGCTAAATTCTGATCTCTCAGCCAGGCGTGCCTCACGAAGAACAGAACCAGTGGCAGCCACCTGGAGGAGGCCTGCACAGCATCAAAACCACACTGCAAAGAATGTTTACCTACCTGTTCAGACACATGAACTAAATCCTGCAACTCTTTACACTCAATACCTTCAGCCAGAGCATCCACCTTAGATTTCAACTGTGAAAGAAGATAATTCTGATATTTTAACATGTGAAACTGACAATTCAACGCCCTCATGGCTAAAGTGGAAGAAGTATACACTTTCTTTCCCCATCTATCCAAAGCCCTTGCCTCTTTATCAGGAGGGACAGGATTTTAACAACTGAGGCCTTCACCTTTAGGCCCCTGAGAGACAGTTTCTGGGTCTGCCCTAGGACTCTTAAAAAGATACTTATGAGCTTCAGGCACCCTATAATACCTATCCGGTTTAACTGGGGCAGGAGGCAAAGAATCAGGATTCAGGGAAGCCTCTGCAAACACATCTTCCACCACATCCAAAACAGGAGGTATAGCTAAAGGCCTATGCTGGGGTAAAAACAAGAATTCCTAAGCCTTTTCCTGGAATCAGAGAAATCTTGACCTTCCCATTTAAAATGCTCCTCATGGAATGCAGAGTCTCTGAAAATGAAAAATCCTCAGGAGGAGAAGCAGAAGGAGTAGAATCATCCACATCAGAATCAGAATAAGGAGGGTACTCCTGCAAGTCTTCAGCCAAGACTCAAGCCTCCGAGCATTGCTCAAAACTCTCAAACTCAGGTTCCACCCTAGGCCTCTTATCAGGAGGGGGCATAGAACCCCTAATCATAGTAATCAAATCCTCTGCCATTTTAAGCATATGTTTCTTAGGCAGAGATCCTGAAGTACTAGGAGAAACCCCCACAGAAGCTAAACTTGGCCTGCCCCTCAAAGAAGCCTTGGAAACTGAAGGAGAGGCTCTAACCACCTTAGGAAGACAGGAAGAACAGCCACCTGAGAAGCCCCTCAGCCTGGCCTACTTCCTGAGAGGAGACATCCTGTAACAGTAAAGTCTCTTCCTGAGACTCCAAAGAGACACCTGGCAAAACCTCCGGCTCCACTGAGCCTTCCAAAGAACCGACGTCTGGGACTGTCGGTTCCTCCACCCTAGGCTTTGCTGCTTTATCTTTATGCTTTTTAGTCGAAGCGGCCGGAGCATCCGACGGCATTTTATAATTACAACGCTTCCCAAACACTAACCTGGCACAGTCTAACCTTCTCTTAATAGTGCGTTTGTTAAATCTAGCACAAGAGCGGCATCCAACAACGTTGTGCTCAGGCCCTAAACAAGGTATACACAAAGTATGGTAATCCCTATGAGGTATCTGTTTCCCACAAGAAATACAGTTATTCACTTTTCTGACATCCGGTTAAATACTGAGGCAAGAAAAACCAAAATATTCTAGCGGGTACTTAGCCAACTTTGATTCGGTCTGAAACTCTGACTTCAGAAATTTTCAGAACGCCAACCTGCACTCGCAAAATTGCTTCTGCATCGGACCATGCGGCAAAAAAGACTGAGGATATGACGTCGGTCATGCGCATTAGTACCCTGACGTACTGACGTCAGTCTAATGCGCCCTGACCGACGTCAGCCATATACTTTGGTATTCGGGCCGACTGGACAGCGGACTACCCAATTGTTAGGACTGCAGCAATGTGGAATGAAGAACATCTTAGGGACACAGGTGGACAGTGGTCTCACCTTCAATAACCACATCGCCACAACAGTCAGGAAATCCTTCTATGTGGCACACCTCATCACTAAAGGCTTTTAATCCAGAAAAAAGGAGGTCATTGTCCCACTGTACTCATCCCTCATTAGACCCATTATAGAATACAACGCCCCGTTTGGAATGTACCTCTCAAGACATCTGCAACAACTGGAAAGGCCGCAGAAATACCTCACTAAAAGAATCACAGGCCTAAAGCAGATGCCCTACGCTGACCGCCTTAAAAAACTCCAGCTATACTCTGTCGCATATCGTCTACTCAGAGGCGATCTTTGCTTAACATACAAGGCTATGTCAAACCCAGAGCTGTTGAACATGCTACACTTAAAGAAATCCCAATCCCTCAGAGACACACTCCAGGGATCTAAACCTTGTCATCACAATAAACAAAACATGCTGGAGGGATAGGTTCCTGACTCAGAGACTCCTCAGACTCTGGAATAGATTGCCCATACATGTCAAGCCGAGTGCCTCTTTGGCCCTCTTCAAAAGGAACCTTGACGAATGGATGGGAAAAAGGAAATTCACCCTGGGGATCACGTCAGTTGCCCTGCTAGACAGGGGTCCAGGGAAGTAAATAGTGTGGGAAGAAATAGCCAGGGAATTGTTATGGCTAGGCTTGTACAGGCCCTAGGGCTGATAGCCTAGTGCCAACCTATGAACTTATGATGGGCAACGGGAGTTCAAGAGGACTGCACATAATTAATGCAAATGGGATTGTTAAATACTGCAATAGTTCATTGCAAATATTTATATAATGCTAAGTGTGCATCAGCAAGCACTGCTAAAGATGAAAAAAATGATGATGCCATGCTGGCATCTGCAGACTGACTGCAACACAGAACACCAAAATATATAGCAGAACAAACATCAAAGGAAAAAAAAGGCTAAATCGGGGGCACGATGAAAAATGAATAACAGTTTTAATTTAAGACTTTAGGAATGTAAACAGGTCTGGAAAAAAAGCCTAAGCAAGTAACTTAAGAAAGTTAATGCAATGGGTGGGACTGTTGGTGACATCATGGGTGACGTCTCAAAGCATACCTCTCAACTGTCCAAATTATTGCAGAATGTTCAGATTTTTGGCTCAAATTTCTGGTCTGTTCCTCAAAAAATTTGTGTTTTCTCTGGCAAATCATTGCGGATTAAAGTGACTAATTTTAGACTTCATTCATTCAGAAAAAATATGCTAACACAAAACTTTTTATCGTAGTAACTTTCTAAGTTTAGAAGAAAACTAATTAAAATTTGCCCCTAGTTTTTGGATCTTTGTGTTCCCATTATTTTTGGCTTTGTCCATATTTCCTCTGCTAAGAGATTGAGAGCTATGGACTGAAGTCACTAAATAATAATATATATATGAGTTTCAGACTTCCTATTCTTCATAAAATGCATGCTAACAAAAATCCTGTTATTCTATCAGCGTTCTAAATTTATGTTGTTGTTGTTGTTGTTGTTGTGTCTTTCGGCTTTTCCCGATTAGGGGTCGCCACAGCGGAACTCCGGTCCTCTAATGATTGGCAGTTGATTTTTACGCGTTGAGTTGCCGGCCATAACACACAACCTTCAACGAAGGTACGCCCATTCACGCATGTCTCCACAGAAGACGCTCTAGCTGAGAATCGAACGGGACAACGTCTTGCTGTGAGGCGACAATGCTACCACGCAGCACCACTATAGCAGATTATGCGTTCTAAGTTTATAAGAGCAATATTTAAATTCTAATCTTATTTTTGGGTCTTTGTCCCCTCAGTATGCTAGTCTTTGACCAGATTTCTTGCCCTAAGAGGCTGAGATTTATGCACACCATATATATATATATATATATATATATATATATATATATATATATATATATACATACATATATATATATATATATATATATATATACACACACACACACACACACACACACACACACACACACACACACATGTATATTTATATTTACATTAATTTGACACATTGACAGAATAAGATCCTATGAAATAATACACATTTCTGAAGTAAAAGAAGTGTATGACTCTAATTATTGTCATTATATATTGTGTGATTCACCACCTTTTCTCCAAAAGTCACCAGTTTTAGGAGGGAAATGGGATTAAGAAGACAGACCTGGATGGAGCTAAAATATGAGTCTAATCTGGGGACAGTTAGAAGTATGAGTCAGTGCCCAGCATCAGCAGCTACCAGATTTGTTTACAAAATCTACTAATGCACATTGGTATTTGCATAACTACAAGAGCAGAAGGTTTCTGAATCAGATTTATTTAATCCATTGATCAGAATGACCGGATACCCACATATTGACAACAACAGTGGCTTGTTATACCAATGATTGTTATGACAGACTTTAGTTTCCTTTTAAGATTAATACAGTGCACACTTGTTTTATATATGATGCTACAGTTACTGATGTAAGTTATTTTAATGAATTTATGTAAGGGCACAGCTAACTTGACATCAGTGCGTACCATGCTAGAGGTGTGGTAGGGCAGAAAGTAAAATGAAAAGTGTTTTACATGCCTATTGCCTACTACTCCCCTTAAGATTTTTTTGTTAAAGCTGTAAAGGGACTTTAACTGGTGTTTCTGTGTGAATGTACATTTTCAGAGTTAATGTTAAATTAAGGAACATTTTCTCAATTATTTGAATGTTGGTATCCTACAGTTCCACAGGAGCAGGCGGAGTTACATTATTATACATGCAAATTTTATGCTGATTAGTGTCCAGATTTTTGGCCAGTTGTACCTGCTTTTCATGGACCTTTGTCCAGATTTTTGATGTCCCCAGGTTAAGAAGTTATGTCTCTGACAGCTGTTAAAGCTAAAAGCATTAACAATAAACCTTTTTTATTGGAATATTTGCTACATTCCCACAAGATCTTTGTCATTGTTTGTGAAACAAGGTTAAAGGGTAATGATTGGAAATCAGTTCGATAATGATTGGAAATCAGTTCTGTCATTAATAAGGTGACTCTCAGCACTTATATATATGTATGTATATATATATATATATATATATATTTATATACACACACACACACACACACACACACACACACACACACACACACATACACACACACACACACACACACACACACACACACACACACACACATACCTCTTCAACCTGCAAACATCAAAAATCTGGACAAAGGCCATGAAAAATAGGTACAAATCTGTACACTGATTAACATAACATTTGCATACATAATTATGTAACCCCATCCACTCCAATGGAATTGTGGGATACCCACTTTTAAACACAAACTTAACAGACAACTAAAATATGGCCCCAGAGTTCCTACTGCAGCCATTCCAATGTCCCATTGCTTGGCTATTTTGCCCCATTTACCATAAACACTAATGTGCATACTGCTTTACTTCTACAATGATTTGGATTTTATTTTACATTTTATATCACAAAGATGTCTGCTAAACAAAGCAATAAAGTCCCACGATAAAAACAGACTTAGCATTAAAACTTCTGACTCTGCCCCTGAAACTCATTCTCTGAAACAGCATTAAAACCCACATCCAAAGAAAATGCATCTGGCCAAGATTACCTTTGGACTGTTTTCAAATCATACACCTCTTGCACATGAAACATACACCTTCCTGACTGTATTAAATGATATTCCTTTTATAACACAGCACACTTGTTAGAAGAACATGTTTTTTTTTTTTTTTGGAACATTTTTCCAGTAAGAAATGAAACAAAATGAATGAACCAATAATGACAAAACTGCCCAATTCAGAACATTTCCATCATAAAAGTCTACTGAAACTTCTATAATCCACCAGTATCAGGTAATATGCACAATCTCTGAGGAAGTAAGAGCCAGCTAAGTAATTCCACAGTAAAGAGATCTGTAACTAATGAAGACGCTGCTAGCAAACAACTTTACATTTGTTTCATCTACAAGTAAAGTGCCTGTTGCCCATGAAGAATAAAATGCCTATGTTACATGTTACATTAAGTAATAAACTAGTACTATTTCAATAGGGAATGGATCGCAAACTGCTAACAGATTTATAGTTACTAGGCATCTCTGCCAAAAGAGGGCATTCTCAGGACTGTAGCATCACTCCCTTTAAACTTGCACCATAGTACAGTATCAGCAATCCATTTACTTACTGTGGGAGTAGAACCCAGCCTTTTGCATCAAAAGCAAGCATTCTACCTGCTGTGCTAAGAACAACACAAACATACCTGGTATAAACAGCATTAAACTTCTCTCTCATTGAAGACCCATGCAGCACAAGGAATCTGTAAAAAGCCAAAAATTAATAGGGGGGGGCAAAGGCCCAAAAAAACAGGGACACATTTTAAACATTGCTTATATAACCTTGGAAAGTTGGTAGAATAAGTTTTTTGTTACCATGTCTTTCCTTAAAGATAGGAAGACAACACTTAAATGGCTATCATTTAGTGAATTTGCTAGATAACCACAACTTTTAAGAGAAACAGACCAAATGTTATACAGGCCAACAAATGGTGGTATGGGTTGGGAATTCAGGCTCTTGCTCCTTGTACCTAAGGTACAAGGTTTGAGCCAGAGTAACCCTAACCACCATGTATACATAACTGGGGCAATTTATA
Organism: Protopterus annectens; assembly: GCF_019279795.1. Classification (NCBI taxonomy): domain Eukaryota; kingdom Metazoa; phylum Chordata; order Ceratodontiformes; family Protopteridae; genus Protopterus; species Protopterus annectens. The sequence goes on along the minus strand of NC_056744.1, from coordinate 443,573,012 downwards.
GACACACACAGATGCACAGTCTAAGACAGCAGGAATAAACAGCAGCAATAATTTGTTTCTAACTAGGGCAGCAACAGAAGCAATGATGTTCGTTCACAACTAGGGCAACAAATAAATAGCAGTTGGGTGACTTACACACAGTTTGTTTCTAAGTGGGGCAGCAGAAATAACAACAATAAGATTCGTTCGTTTCAGCAGGATGACTTCCTATAAGCACAACTAACTAATAACAGCAATAACGTTCGTTCATTTCAGCAGCTGGATGACTTACTATAAAGCACAACTAGCTACGGTACGGCAGCAAATGGATTTAAACTGCAATACAGCTTACACCCCTTTAATGGCAGAGCTTTATGTTTAAAGATTTATTGTTTAAAGATTTCTGGGACTTAAGACTTTACACACACTCCTTAAAGTAGACACCTCTTAAAACAGACAACAGATTGCTGCTTAAATAGATTCCACTGTCCACACACACACAAACAGCGGCTTCTTAAGGAGAAGACTTTTCTGCACCTGAGCCTCCTGTAAAATTCACAAAGGAGCAGACTGCAGCAATAATCTGCGCATACACTTGTTGTGCCTGGGTAGCTAGTTAGGTACTAAAAAAAGTTATATAATGAGTCGGTCTACTAATGCAGCTAACAAACAATAAAAAGTTCTCAGGACAGAGAACTGCTTTCAAAATATCATAGTCCACACACTATGAAGACCGAGAAAAATGTACTGCAGTTTAATCAACCATATTAGTTCTTGAGGCTGTTGGATACCATTACGTGGTAATAGCTATGACTGTCTGCAAGCCTTCAAACACATCAGTTATCCCTTGTGTGATAGGCCCTAACAACACCCTGCCATTTTATTTTCTTGCATCTCAGTAGTTAGTTGCTAAAAGGTGTATGATGGGTCAGTGCTACCTCAAACGTCACATATCTGTCCTCCACTTCTTACTTTACTGGAAACTTCTGTAAGCTCTCAGTACGAAAGGTCACCGGTCACAGTAGTGAGCAAGCCCCCCCCGCCCCCATTAACATCAGTTGTAGAGAAGTTCATACTGTATTGACCTAAGCACCCAGTTTTCAGATTTTAGGAATACCGGTTATCTTCAACAGAACATAAACAAACGTTATTGCTCTATAACGCAACCCCCGGCAAATCAGTAAATCTGCTGGTGAAACAAGAGGATTAGTGCAGCAACTTTTGTTCTAAGACATGCAGCTGAAAGATACCTGGCACTACTACACATGATTTTTTTTTTCTTCTCTCTTACCTGGGTTGAAGACCCAGCCCTGCCACATGGAGTTGGTGCTGGGCAGACAGACAGCAAAACTTTTGAAAATGCTGAACTCAAGCTATATTCCCTTCAAACAGTTAAATGAAGCTGATGTCATTCACGCCCCCTGTAGGCTTCTGATGCATGGTGACGTCAGCCAGAAATTTAAAGCTGTGATAAAAATAATAAATAAATGAAAAAAAGTCGGGAATTAAAGGGGCCACTCGAAAATTCGGGGCACCCCATTATTTTGCCCTCAAAACCAGTAAATACCGAGGAATTTGGTATGGTTGAGAGGTCTGCACACACACACACACACACACACACACACACACACACACACACACACACAGTGAGACTAGGAGAGGAGCTGAGTCATCACATCTAGGCTGAACTCTACACTCTAGGGCAGAAATGTTTGGCAAAGATGGGTATATCACAGAAAAACCAATCAGTAAAAACAAAATGAAAACTCCAGCAAAGTTAGAACTTCCAATGAGTGACCTCCCAAACCACTTGTATCAGAGGCACATGGGACATATACAAATGGTCCTCATGAACATTAGGTATTTCAGCTAACTGGCAATTCTGAATGCCCATGACTTGTTTTGTCTTGTTTTGTTTATCAACATGTTGACAGTCTTTGGTTCCAGTTTCTACTCGTGTGGGTCCATGAGATTTCTGCTTAGTTTGTCTGCCAGTGTATTTAGTTTTCCTGGCAAGAATTGACCTGTAGATGCACTTGGTAGCTCAAGGCTGTGTTCCACACAGCCATGGCTAGTCTGCAGAGAGGGTATGAATGTGTACCCCCCCTGCTTGTTTATGTACCACATAACAGTGGTGTTGTCCATCTTTACCATTAATTGTCCTGGAAGAATGTGGTCCTTGAAGGCTGTCAGAGCATTCTGTAAGCTAACATTTCTTTTTGATTGATATGCAGGTGCATTTGACTTGGTTTCCATTTGCACTGAATGCACTTCCCTGCCAGGTGAGCCCCCCCCATGCATAGTCTGATGCGCCTGTTGTTAGGGTTAGGGCAGCAGGGGGTAGAGTGAATGGTAGTCCCTTGTTTTGGTGGCAGGCCTCTGCCCACCAAAGGAACTAACTGTAGGCAAGGTATGATAGGAAATATTGCTTTTAGATCCTGAGAATGTTGACACCACAGGCTTTTTAGATACCACTGTAGTTTCCTCATATGCAGTCTTGCATATGGAATTAGGAGAATGCAGGAGGCCATGAACCCAAAGGCTTGCAGTATTTGCCTTGCAGATAGCAGGGTTTTTGTGGCCATTATTTTGAAACAAGTTGTCAAATGAATTTGGTCTTCTGGCGTGAGGAAAGCCATCTGGGAAGTTGTGTTCAAGCTTGCTCCCAGGAATATAATTTGTTGACAGGGTACAAGATGTGATTTCTTTTTGTTTATGGTGTACCCCAGACAAGTTAACACCTTTTGTACAAATGCCAGATGATTCAAAAGTATGTCCTGGCTTTCTGCCTGAATTAGACAATCATCCAGGAATATTTGAATATTTCTTTGCCTGCAAAATGCAATGACTGGAGCTAAGCACTTTGTGAATACCCTGGGCGCAGCAGATAAGTCAAAGGGCAGTGCAGAGAACTGACAGTGCATGTAGCCTGCTTTGAAGCATAGGTATCTTCTGCAAGATTCCCTGATTGGGATGTGCAGGTAGGCTTCCTTTAAATCCAGTGTTGCCAACCAGGCATCCTTGCCTAGCATAAAGCAACTGGTGAAGAGTTAGCATCTTGAATTTTGGGAACACCAAAAAGGTGTTTAGGATAGAAAGGTCCGGGATAGGACGCCATGAGTTGTCTTTTCTGGGTACCAGGAAAAGTCTCGAGTAGAAACCTTGTCCCTTTTCCTCTTCTGGTGCAGTTTGAATAGCCCTTAAGCTTAAGAGAGAGAGTACTTGCTTTTGAGCATCTGCCCACTGATATGGGGGTAGATCTGGCCAACCGTTTGGGGTTGGTAATGTGTGGAAGTGAAATCTGTATCCTTGGGAAACTATATGTAAAACCCATTTGTCCTGGGTAATGAGTTCCCAGTTTTTTGCCTGCAGAGCCATCTTTCCCCCTAAAGGGGCAGTCAGTTGAGAAGGGCTTGGAAATTTTAAAGTTAAGTCATTGAGACAGTTTACCATAGGGGGGAGTCTTACTACTCCCTGATTTGGAAGTGGGAGCCCCCCCACAGCTTAGTTCTGTGCGTACCCTGGGACTGAAGCCTGGGTGTTCTGCTGGTTCTGGGTTTGGACTGAGAAGGCCTGGAAGAGGCAGAAAAGGACCAATTCTTAGAGGGCCAATGCCTACTAGATCTTGGAGGCTGTACTTGCAGCAAATCTTTAACAGTTTACATAGATTTAGCTTCTTCCTCTATCTTTTTAAGTACTTCTGCTTTGTTGCCAAACAGGCGATCCTGATTTAAGGGAGCATCCCAGCAATTTAGCTTTAACATGATCAGGCAAAGATTGCTCCTTAAGCCAAGCATGCCTTCTAAGAACAGACCCAGTGACAGCAGCCCTGCAAGATGCCTCTAGTGAATCAAAACCACATTGCAAAGTATGTTTTCCAACTTGTTCAGCAGAATGCATTAAATCCTGTAAATCCTTATTTTCAGCACAGTCAGGAATCAACATAATTTTCTGTTTAAGCAATCCAATAATATGCTGCTGGTACTTTAAGGCTCTAATGGCCAAGGTTGCAGAAGTGTATACCTTCTTACCCCATCTATCCAGTGCCCTGGAATCTCTATCAGAGGGGGTAGGATTTTTGGCAGAGGTAGCCTTAATGCCCTTGGGTCCCTGTGAAATGGTCTCAGGATCCGCAGTAGGATTTTTAAGAAAGAACTTGTGAGAGCCAGGAACCCTGTAATATCTATCAGGTTTTTTGGGAGCAGGAGGTAAAGAGTCAGGGGCCAAGCTAGATTCCAAAAAGGCATCATCAACAATGTCTAGTACAGGAGGGATGTGTTGGGGCAGGAGTACGAAATCCCTAAGCCTCTTTTTAGAATCAGAGTAATCCTGGCTTTCCCAGCGAAAATGCTCTCTAAGAGCATGCAAGGTTTTATCAAAAGAGAAATCCTCTGGGGGGGAAGCAGAGGGAATAGAGTCCGCTGCATCAGAATCCTCATAAGTAGATAAGTGTAAATCCTGGACATCAGAGGAAACAGAAATTTCAGAATCCTGATCAGAAGTATCAGAAGCAAATTCAGTCCTAGGTCTCTTAGAGGGGGAAGGCTGGCTTCCCCTGATTAAAGTAATAAGGTCTTCAGCCATTCTTCTTTGTTTTTTAGGCATAGAGGCCTGACCATGCGGTCTGGGTGTTGGTTTTTTAGGCATGGTTCGAGTTTTAGGCCTTGAAGAAGAAGATGGCGTTGGTTTAATATGCAAGTTAGTAGGCCTGAATACACCCTCAGAAGCCGGTGTCTGCACAACAGCTCCAGACCCATCCAAGGTAGAGACATCCGCAGGTTCCACAGTTGAAACATCTCGTGGCATACCGGAATCCAAATGGGTCTCAGTAGAGGCCTGTGAATCTGAAGTAGCGGGCATCAGGGGCTACAAAAGCGCCTTACTGAGTACAGGCGAACTGGCAACAAGCTTACGAGAAGCGTCGTCGGCAGCTTTGGACCTAGGCGGCCTGCCTCTGTCTTTATCTTTGCATTTTTTTAGAAAGTCAATAATCGGGTGGCTTACCGAAGACATATCTGGAAAATTGAACAGAGTACCAAAATATTTAGAAGCATAAAAATACTGATGACGAATAGTTCATTGTTTAAATAAGGCACAAAACCGACAGCGAGGTAAGTCATGGTCAGGGCCTAGGCAAGGAATACAGTACGAATGAAAATCTTTATGAGGTATTTGCTTTCCACAAGAAATACAATTACTGACTTTTACTGACATCGTTTTAGAGCAAGAAAAAGTTTCCCCAATGGGGTACTTAGCTTTAGTTGAAGACTTCAGTTATGAAACTTGAAAACAAAAAATTCAGGAGTCGGCCAACTGGCACTTGTGAACCGCTTCTGCTTCGGGTACCGCACGGCAAGAAAGACTGATGTAATGGCGTCGGCTGCATGCTTTATACCCTTGACTACATGACATCATGGAAGATGAGACAGCAACCGACGCAGGAACCAAGACTTTGATAATCAGGCCGAATGAGGGCTACTGCAAGCAGATACCCCAAATGTGATGACTGCAAAAGTGAAACACGAAGAACATCACCTCTCACTCTCCCTCTGATGAAATAGTCCTTGCACAGTGCAGCCAGGAAACCAGTAGTGCAGGCTCCCTGCAACCTCTAAAATGAAGCCACACCACACACTTGTGGACAATGGGGAGTGAGTGAACTAAGACCAAAGAGGAGAGCCTTCAGCTGGAATTGACTTTTTTTCTGTGATGAGAAGGCACCTCTAGAAGGACTGGCAATCTTTACATAGAAAAAAACATCCTGGGGATCAAAATAGCACATTCAATCTTCTTTTGATAAGCATGAAAATATAAACTGTGCAACAATCACATGAAATGGCTCTTTGAGGGTGAGCTCATTTAAGCAGATGAGATCCAAAATGGTCTATGGTCCTTTGTCTTTCTGAGTACTAAAAAGAACTTGGAATAGTATTCCCAGCCCTCAGTGGTATGGAATAGTCTCCTGGGTAGCTGTTTTTGAGAAAAGTATGTTTATCTTCCTCTTTGCCATGCTTTTTAGGCAGGCTGGGACATCATGTCAAGGACAGAGATACAACCTCAAGGGAGATAAGGGATAATATAACCATTTGCTAGTGTCTCCCAGGTCCTTGGAGATATCTCTCGAAGTGGGGAGAAATACTCTGACAACTTCAACCAACTACCCTGTGGCTATCCACAGAAAATCACCTCAGTGAACTGCTGCAGGAAAAGGACTGCACACTCACCTGCATCCGCTGAATGGCCAGTGTGTGTGGGTTTGTATGTGCACCAGAACTATAGCTAATAATGATTTAATCTGTGTGCCAAAGAATTGTTGTGGAGGGCAACATTTGACCCTAGCTGAAGAGTGGGTCTGCCCTTTTCTTTCATACCCTTGAGATGTAAAGCAACCTCCAAATCAAACAGCAGGAGCTCCCTGAATTGACAGTTTGAAAAGGTCAGTTTACTGTCTTCAGAGAATGCTCTTAATCACAGCTAGGAGAAGGAGAATATTGCATTGCCAGATACTGCTGCTTTAGCATCTCTTCTGTGGCCCTGTAGACCACAAAGTTCATAATATAGCCAAGATTAGTGAATATGGAGACACACACTTCAATTTTCTCTTACATGAGCCTACCAAACAATTCCTTTGCAGCACTTTGCATTTCATCTGCAAGGCCCCCCAGAAAAATGCAACATAAAATATAATTCACGGTCTTCAAACATAGACCTACTTCCCACATCTATTACAACTGGCCTCTGAGAAGAGAAGCTTCTCCTAAGGACTGCAACTGTGATCCCACTATAAATCCTCAAGTGACAACCCATATAATTGAACACAAATGCTTAAGACACACAATGGCAAAACCTCAAACTGTGAGCATTTTTGTAAGGTAGTGGTGGGGGGTAAGACCCTCTGTATCCTTCAATGTGTGGGAAGAAGTCAAAACTGTCACTGGTAAAGAATCAGGGAATGCCTGAATGAGCAGCAAATCCCAGTGTGTGTGTGTAATACACTACAACAATGAAAGGAATCCTTAGGCTAGAATCAAAGGTTTGTTCTGAAATTTCCTAAATGAACAATTCTGGAACAGGGGAGGCTGTAGGGAACCAGACTCTGTAAGGAAGAAGAAACAGACATGGAAGAAGCTCCAGAGAAATAGAAGTCATTTGTGAATCCTCTGAACTGTTCCTGAAGCCAAGTTCAAGTGTTTTTCTTTACTTGAATGGCACCTTTGAGAAATGGAACACAGTGATTCCCACATTTCAAGACAGAAGAATGCAAAGAATAGTGTTGACCTTCAGCTTTCAGATCTGAAAACATTTTAGAAAAAAAAAAGTTCAAAGAGGATTTCTGATGACATGCCCAAATGAACAGGCAAAGATGTAAAATCAGATATACCTGTTGCTCAGGCTGCTGCAGAGAGATTGACCTACTGCCAGCTGTGATATTGAGAAAAGATAAGTGTTTATTCTCATTTTTGTCTGCATTTTGATTTAATATCTCTGTAATCTGTACAACTGTACTTATACTTCTTCTTGTGTGTTACAGCTGTATATCTCTCAGTGTTGCCCTCAGTTGTAGTGAAATCCTTTGTCTGGATGCCATGTCTGTTTTCTTAGTGGCAGTAAGTTTTCAGAACTAGTTTCATCCGGCCAAAGTATTTCTGTATCTGTATTGTTTGGTTTCCGTCCTGTGTTTTAAATCAGATATACCTGTTGCTCAGGCTGCTGTAGAGAGACTGACCTACAGCCAGCTGTGATATTGAAAAAAGATGTGTTTATTCTCATTTTATGTCTGCATTTTGATTACAACTGTACTTATTATTCTTCTTCTTTGTACCGACCCACCCTCACTGTACTTGTTTTGGTGGCTCTGGAATTGCCCGCCCCTCCTGTAAGTCTGTATTTGAACACTCCTCCTGAGTCCATCTCATTTGCTCACTTAACCGAATACATATTCTGAGTCTAGTGTTCACTCTACATAATACAGAGAGAAGATTTGAGAAGGCCAACCCACTTAGGTTCTTACTTCTCTCTCCTTGCACTTTACTAACAAAAAAAAAAAAATCATCTGCTATTACTGTACTTGTGTTTCCTCCTACTTTATTTTGCTTTTGCCTCTTCTTGAAAGTACTCAGTTTCATTTATTCTGCTGCACTTATTGCTGCTTGGTAGTAGCCTGATTAAATTGTAACTGTTATTCTAACTCTTTTGGTTTAAGCACTTGGGCTTCATACCGGTTGTTTACATTAAGAAGGTTTGTGGTTTGCAATGCTGTGGCAGGACAGGTAGCTCACATCCTTCTAAGCTGGAAATTGCGGATTGAAAGCTCAGTGTCTGCTATTCTAAAAGTGTATTAGTTCTGGTTTAAGCACTCGGGCTTCAGGCCAGTTATTCTACATTAAGAAGGTTTGTGGTCTACGCTCTTGTGGGAAAAGAGGCTGGATTCTGCCCTTCTAAGCTGGGAATTTCTGGTCACAGGCTTATTGTGCCTGCTTATTCAAGCTGTTTCTTTCTGAAATTGGTGCGCCTTGTTGCTGTAGCATAGGACCAGATTCAGGCCTGCTGAATCTAGCTTTGTTTGTATAACCTGAGCACTGATGCAGGCCATCTTTTTTGGAGAAGGTTCCCCCGCACCCTAGTAGTGGGAGTGTGCAGTTAGAACTTGTCTGATTGAAGACTGCTGGAACAGGGCTCAGTTTTGAGTTTTTTTCTGGTTAATTGGGTAACTTGTTTAAATCAGATTGTTCATTTTCTATTGTTTTATATATATAAAAAAAAAAAAAGATTGCACTTTATTCCTCTGCTTTTACTGTATTTGTGTTTCTTCCTACTTTATTACTAGGGGCATTGACTACAACTCTGAACTGAGATATATAACAATAAGCATCTTTTTATGCGCATTTAAAGTGTTTTTTTTAATAGTATCTGCTTTATTTTCTGGAAAAAAAATATATTTGTTTCCCGGCTTTCTAAGCTAGTATTGTCCAGTTTTCAAGTTAGTGCTGAATTCAGGGCTGTGTTACAAATCTCTGTTTGCCCATACCTTACTTGGATAGAAGGAAGTTTCTCTGTTCGCCTGTGAGAGAGGGGAGCTTTGAGCAGCCTATCTGTCCCCTGGAGGAGTGGTTTCAGCCCAGAAAGTGTTAGTTTATTAGCCATTTTGGGCTAATTTCTATCTCTTTCATTTACCTGCTATAAAAACCAAATTTGCCCGGTTTTGTGCCCCGGGCAGCACCGGTTAGCTAGGGTATAACTATTCCCGGCTCCACAAAGTCTCCTCTTCAATTTTTCCCTTGGAACAAGACAAACTTTTAACTTAAGCACTCAAGCCATTCATTTCTCAGCCTAGCACTTGCTCAAAACTCATAGCAAGCACTTATAAACCCTAGCACTACAGAAGGACAAGGCTCTTTATTCGACCTTACCAGCCATTCAGTAAAACAGTTTACTGTACCTATCCAGGCATGTCCAAAGGGCAGTTTCAGGTGTTCTCTCCAGTCCCACTGGTGAATCTGGGCATTCTGAGGCAATGTTACAACTGCCTTATGTACACAGACAACCTTCTCGTCCTACCACCAAACACTAATACATGTGAGAGATGCAATTATACAACCAAACTGGAGGCTAAGCTCTCTCAACCCAAGACTGGATCAGACAGTCAAGAGGAGAAGGGAAATACTGGCATCACACCACCAGTCTCACATAGACCCATTAAACCAGCACTGGCAAAAAACACACGTAAATACATGAAAACATACTCAGAGGCTCTAAATAAAAATCTGTAAAAGCAACAGAGCCCTCCAAAGCAGACATCCAAGCAACCTCCACCCCCCCAACACAAACCATGAAAAGTACAGTTTTGTACCTACCATAAATGTAGATGTTAGAGGGATCACATTGCATCCCTAACCATTGGGGGTAGTCCGCTGTCCAGTCGCCCGAATACCAAAAGTATAGTGGCGTGATTCAGAAGCATTAGACTGGCGTCACTCAATTAAGAAAGCCTACTCTGCACCTGACCGTACTCATATCTCAGTCCTTCTTTCTTTCCCAGTCAAGAAAGGCCTAAAAAAAAAACCAAAACTAAACAAAACAAAAAAAACACACCAAACTTATATATAATATATATATATATATATATATATATATATATATATATATATACAATAATATACAACAACTCCGCACCACCGCCCCTAAACACAGAGGCTGGAGCCGGGAGGTGGACTGCAGCAATGTGGATCCTGGAAAATCTCCGAACATGGTAGGTACAAAGTAGTACTAAAATCTTCATTGTTCATCATTGCACATTAACAAACCCTGCAGTAGAATCAGCAGAGGAGTAAAATAGGGGCAGAAATCATAAAGAAGAAGCAAGAGCAGGAGCTGTAACATGCAAAACCATGGCAAAACCAACCCCTAAGATTTAGGATAGAGAGTAGAGGTAATGCTTGCTGAAATTATGCACTGACTGAGTCTTAGCTGAAACTAGCTGCCTCTTCCTTAAAACCCCTTAAAAGCTGTTAAAGTGGCAGTAAGTGGCAGTAGTGGAAGCCTATGAGGCCCTGGAATCTCTGGGCCAATATGCCATGAAAGTGGGAATGCAAAAAAGAAATCCACTTAGAATGTTTGCTTAGACACAGGCTTGCCCAGGTGGGAACTCAAAGCAAAAGGGAAAAAGAAACAAACAACTGCTGAGTAATGAATCCTTAATCCTGCTTGGCTTAAATACTTGCCAAAATCTGCCTATGTACATCTGCAAGTGTGCAAATCTTTTTCCTTTGGGATTTGCAGATCAAGTAGAGAAAAGGCACATGAATAGTTTTTGGTTTTAAAGAAGCCACACTAAACCAAAGGAAGGATTAGTAAAGGAAATTAGTCCGTAGTGATACCTAAAATTATGGAAGAAAATCAGAGGGCTCTACTGCCATAGGGCTGCAACCCTTCTTCCCTTCCCTTCTTGAATAACAAACAAAGCCAATCTCCACTGACAAATGTTTTTAAATCAGCAGTAACACATGGAGCTCAAAGGTTGTAGGTAAGTTTTCCAACACAACAGAATTGGAGTTAAGCGGTAGTAGGGCTCACATCTCGGGTCTTATATTCTTTGCTCTGAGAAACTGCTTGAGACAAAGGATCTTGAACAATCATGGTGGGGTGAAATCATGAGTGAGTGAGAAATTGCTGCGGCCCAGCACTTAATGGAAGAGAAGGACAAACAAATGTCCAATAACTCCAGTAAGATATTGAGCTGCACTCCCAAGTGGGCTCAGAAATCTCAAATTCTTTCCTGCCTCAAAATAAAAATCATCTCCATTTTTCCATACACATTTCCTTTCCATTGTACCTAGGTCCATTAAAAGCTTCCATAATCACATTTACAAAGATTGTTGCTGAAGTTAGGACAGGCTGTGCCTCAAATGCAGATCTGGCCGAAGAAGAGAATGGAAGAAGGTGGCCTTCTACAGGTGGAGCAGGGTGCCCTTCTCTCTGAGACAAAAGGATGGAGCTCAGGCTTTCATCGGCCTCCTCTGTTTCTTACTAAGCTGCCGAGCGAATGGGTACCAGTGCTGCGAGGGCCAATCTGGAGCTATTAAAATCATCCTTGAAAGCTGTTGGAAGAAGACCTTCCGGTGGTGTTTGGAAGGAAAGAATTTTTCCAACTGCATACATGAGATTTTTCCAACTGAAGCGTGAGCATCCACTTCTTTGGTACTTGTGACTGGACTTTCTTTGTGCAAAACTTTGGCACAGATTGGTTTTTCCCAGGAAGCTGGAACAGTCCTATGTCTGGAGTTCCCCAGGACACTTCTTCCCCTTTGAAATACATGAAGATGTCCAGTTTCCACTCGTAGGGATCCAGAGGAGTTCTGCTTAACATCTGCTTGCCTGAAGAGTTAGTTGCAAGGCTGGCCTAGTCTCCCCAGTTTTAGAAGCTGCCTGCACACCCCATAAAATCATGTTCCCCTTGCACAATGGGTGTAAAGTGTGACCCCCTTGCTTGTTGTGTGCCCATCAACCTGCCCCAGGAAGTAACTCTCCACTAGTCTCAACATTTGCCCTGACTGCTAACACTCCCCAGAAGTTGTTACAGGATGCTGTAGTCTGGCAGGCAGATCTTTCAATATTTGATATGCTTCCATGCTGTAATTCTGGCAGGCCCGCTTATCTGTCATCCACTGTCCATTTAGATGGCTTTCCCCAAGCCGTTGAGTCCCAGTCTACGTTGGACTGAGGCTCCTTTCCGGCCGGAATTTCACAAGAGGTTATGTGAATTGGGTGAATTGAATGACAGCAACCACATCCTTCCTTTTTTTTGGCAAAGGGTTGCATTTGAATGCCCTGCAGTGCATTAACTGAAAAGCACCAGTCATACATTTTTGAGATACCATTATGCCTTGAACATATGCAGTAGTGCAGTAGGAGCACTGTGGAGATAGTTGATGAAAGTAAAGGATGAGAAGGACTTGTATGCAGTCAGCTGGAAACTGGTTGGATAGTTAGTGAAAGTAAAGGGACCGACAGCACCCCTGTCAAGATTTAAAAGGCCTTCTTATTTCGTTCAGAATCAGTCTCTACTTTAGAATAGGACTGCTAATAACATGTACTAGACTGTCCTCCATTTCGTGTTTCTTGGCAACCTTTTATCAGGCAGTGGCTAGGACATATTCCAATTTGAAGGGAATTGCCTCCTTTTAAGCTAGGCCAAAATCAGGCAGTCGTTGCCGTACTCTTAGATTTAAGCTTAATTTTAAGGGCAATGAAGGAGAACTGAGAATGAGGAACCTTTGTAGATAGATACTTCTGCTACATAAGCCAAAGGACTGCATATGCTTAACTGATAATGAGAATCCACAAGTTCCAGATTGAATCAGCATCTGCAGAGGTAAAATATGTTTAACGTCAACATCTTCTTCCTTGTCCATCTAAAGTTTGAATCCAGTGGTCTTCCACCCAGCAGAGGTAAAAGCTCCCCTTCCTTCTTTGGTCAGAAACTTGGAATGTTTCCAGAATTCTGGCTGAGGGAAGGATAAATCAAAATTGTCTCCCTCGTAGGAGTGTAAGAGTTGCTCTGTTTCTTTCCCAATAAAATCCTAGGCCCTGCATGTGTCAGGACTGACTCGATGGCCCCTATTTGAAAATAAAACCTGTTTTTGCCAATGAGCCTCTTTCCACCCTGCTTAGGAAGAGTAATTAAAATGCCTTTCTTTTGGGCAGAACAGTCTTCCTCCCCTTTATGGCAGTGGAGAAAGATATCCAAGGCTGAAAGGTCTTGCAAAATTAAAATCCCTTGGCTTCTTTGAAAGACAGTCTAGCCTCAGCAGGGCGCCAGGCGATGAAGGCCTGGCAAGGCCCAGCACAGGTCCTTGGGTCTGTGAACCAGGACTAGACTGCCCCACCCTCACAGAGATGGAAGTCCCTAGCATGTGAACTCCTTATCCTAGGCCTAAAGAACTGCTGCTTCCACACCTACAAGCAAAAGACCTACCCTAGACTAGGAATCATCACATAGACTCTGTCCATCCTTAGTAGGCCAAACAACACTAAACTTGGTGGCTGCACCAAATCCTTCAGGTAACATGCCAAGCCTCTTTAGCTTTGTCCTCCAGGCTCTTCAGGACTGCAGAACAGAACTAGTGGCAGCTCACACATCAGACTGTAAAACCCCATCCAAAATCCATGTCTTAAGGTAATGCTCAGCATGCACCCTGATCCCTCCAACCCAGGCAACAATCACCGAAGGAACAGAACTAGTGGCAGCTTTAGATTTCAAAGGCCTCAACAGCATCAAAACCACATTGCAAAGAATGCTTACCAAAGTGTCAACCTGAGACTGAAGTAGAAACAGCAGCTCTTTACACTCTAAGATCGAAGCCCTTGGCTTCAGCACTTAGGGAACAGGATGCCGGAATGGTACATTATTTTTAGCATAGCCCTAAGGCCCAATTCAAGCGCTCTGCGAGTGAGAACAGATTTTTAATACACTTTCTTTCCCTTAAGGTACATATTTGAGCCTCTTTATCAGTGGGAACCTAGTTTTTAACCACAGAGGCCTTAACAAAAGCAGCCCCACCACATTCAAAATGAGAGGCCCTGGGACTCTTAAACAAATGTGGTAAAGCTGTATCCTAAGCCTTTACCTATCAGGTTTCCCAGGAATTCTGGGAGCCCAAATCCTCCAGGGATCAATCTTGTGTCTGCAAATCAGAAAAGACCCAGATGCACAGGAGGTATCTGATCTTGCCTATGTTCCGGTAAAAATAAGAATGGTGTGAACTTTTCATCAGAATCAAGAGCCTCGAATATGGTCCAAACTGTAAAGTGTTCCCTCATGGAATCTCAATTAGAATCTGGGATAAGGTCCAAACTCTCTTAGGGCTGGAACACCAAAATCATTTTAAGCACGAATCAGAATAAGGAGGAGAAGTCCTGTAATTCTTCGCTGAGACTCCATGTAAGCTATGAATACTGGTCTCTGAAAGAAACTCAGGTTCCTGAAGCCACTCACATACTTCACAAAACCAGTGTGCTACGCAATCACAGCCCTCAAGGCAAAAATGACATACCCAACATACTAGTAATAGGTGACTCTATAGTCAGGCACACTGACGTCCCATTCACTAGGCTGAATAAGGAGAAAGTTACTGTTAGCTGCCTGTCGGGTGCCAGGATCCGCCACAGCACAAGCACTCAGGTCACTCCAGAACAAGTACAAATACAACTCTGTCATTGTCCATGTTGGTGTGAATGACCTGAGCCGTACCTCCCTGGACTAAATGAAAAGAGACATGGAGGAGCTCTCTGATCACGTAGCCCAAGCCGGTATGACCCTGACCCTGAGTAGCATCCTGCCCTCACCAAGAATAATACCACGGTATAAAAAAAAAATTATAAATTTCAACAACTGGCTAAGTTTCTGGTGTCATTCAAAGGGGATCCAGTGTCGATGTCTGCCTGGGATGACATGCTCGACAAGCCACGCTGCTTCACTGGAGATGGCTTACACCTGTCATCCTTAGGCTTTCAAATACTGGCCAAGGCTCTTTTGTCACCCCCATAGTGCTTTTTTTAGGCAAGGCTCAAAAGACAAACCCACTACCGTAAATAGCACAAGTAACAAAAATCTGAGGGTAATACTACTCAATGCCAGAAGTCTAAACCTCAAAATGCACGCACTCGAGGCACTCAGTATGGAGAAAATCAATATATGTGCAGTAACAGAAAAGTACAGTTGTGTACACTTACCA
Source organism: Protopterus annectens (assembly GCF_019279795.1). Taxonomy (NCBI): domain Eukaryota; kingdom Metazoa; phylum Chordata; order Ceratodontiformes; family Protopteridae; genus Protopterus; species Protopterus annectens. The sequence continues at coordinate 443,557,800 of NC_056744.1, read as the reverse complement.
TAAATGTAGATGTTCGAGTGTATTCACTGTTGCAGTCATTACATTTGGGTTATCCTGCTGGCAGGTTGCCCTCAGTCAGCCTGAATTCCAAAGTCTTGGGTCCTGCGTCAGTGGCTGTCGCCTCTTCCCTGACGTCAGGTCATCAGGGGTACAAAAAAGATGCAGCCGACGCCATTTTATTCAGTTTTTCTTGGCCCAGATGTCAGGTGCCCCCAAAAGGTACGGCTAAACTTATGTAAATAAAACATACATTGCCCAGAAATAAGCTTTACCTTCATCTATAAGCAAATACACCACCTAGGTTGTATAGATTAGAGAAGTAAAGATAAGTTCCAGCAAAAATAAGGGGGGTGGGTAACCTGGACTGCAACAGTGAATACACTCGAACATCTACATTTATGGTAAGTGTACACAACTGTACTATGTTTTTCGTGTTTCATTGTTGCAGTCATTACATTTGGGTTGAATCCCAAAGCTATGGTTGGGGGGCTGGAGCTAAACAGCATTAGGAGTGGCTATGAGGCCCTGCAGAACTGCAGTGGCAAAGCCTGCCCTGGATTTAGAGTAAAGAGACAGATTGTAATGTTTTGTAAAGGTATGCACTGAACTCCAAGTGGCAACCTCTAAAATGTCTTTGGTTGGTACTCCACTGAGAAAGACTGCAGAAGTGGCTGAAGCTCTGGTTAAATGTGGCCTAATGCCCTTAGGCACTGGTTTGCCATGCTGTGAGTAGCAGAAACGAATGCAGTGACCTATCCACTTTGAAATCGTCTGCTTGGAGATAGCCTTTCCTTGTGATGCTGTGGCATATGCCACTAGTAATTGTTCTGTCTTTCGTAAAACTTTAGTTTTGTCCAAGAAGAATCTAAGTTGTCTGTGTACGTCCAAATAATGCAGAATTTTCTCCCCTTGTTCTGTGGATTTGGATAAAAGGTTGGCAAATGAATAGTTTGGTTAAGGGCTACACTGGATACCACCTTAGGCATAAATGTAGGGTTTGTTCTCAGAGAGACCCTGTCTGGATAAAAAATGAAAAAGGGTTCCATGCCCATGAGAGCCTGTAGCTCTGAAACTCGTCTTGCAGAAGTTATTGCTAGGAGCAGAGCTGTTTTCCAAGATAAGAATTTTATATCTGCAGTAGCAGCTGGCTCAAAAGGAGGTAAGGTGAGTTTTTCCAAGACATAACTGAGGTCCCATGCAGGTACTGGCGTTCTCCTTGGAGGCCTTACGTTTTTGGCTCCTCTGAGGTACTGCCTTAATAAAGGATGTGAAAAGAGTGGTGGCTCTGTATTGTAATGAGCCGAAATGGCAGAGGCATGGATTTTAATTGATGAGAAAGATAGGCCTTTGTCCAGCATCTCGGTTAAGTATTGCAAAATCTGAGGAATATTTCGGACAGCTGTGTCAGTTCCTTGAGCTTGGTTCCAAGCGCAAAATCTCTTCCTTTTCCCAGCATAGGATTTTCTAGTACTAGGCCCTCTGGCTTCTAAAATGACATCCATCACAGCTTTACTGAGAGGCGTGGTTTGTATGGCAACATTATCCGCCATGCTGCCAGGTTTAGGGTCCTGAGTTGGCTGTGCAGAATCTGATTGGTTTTCTGGGATAGCAGATGAGGTATTTGAGGTAAGATCCAGGCTGGGCTTTGGGACAAGTTTCTTAAGATTGGATACCAGTACTGGCGTGGCCAGTCTGGGGCAATCAGAATAATTTTTGGTTTCTCCTGCCTGACCTTTAGGAGTACCTTGAGGAGGAGAGGTGGAGGTGGAAAGGCATATACTGATAGGTTTGTCCAGTTGAAAGATAAGGTGTCCACTTTCCAAGCTTGTCTGTGATAAGTCCTTGTACAGAATCTTTTTAGTTGATTGTTTTGAGGGGAGGCAAATAGATCTATGTCCGGGCGTCCCCATTTCTTTGTTATCATGCTGAAGACTTGTGGATCCAGGTGCCACTCTTGGGGATCCATGAGGTTTCTGCTAAGTTTGTCTGCCAGAGTGTTTTCCTTTCCTGGCAGGAATTGTGCCTGCAGATGAACTTAGTAAGTCAATGCTGTGTCCCATAAAGCCATGGCTAGTCTGCACAGGGGATAAGAATGAGTGCCCCCCTGTTTGTTTATGTACCACATGACCGTGGTGTTGTCTGTCTTTATCAGTAGTTGTCCCGGATGAAGTAGGTCCTTGAAGGCTGTCAGGGCATTTTGAACAGCTAGCATCTCTTTTTGATTGATATGTAGATGTTTTTGGTTTGTGGACCAGGTGCCCTGAATGCCTCTTCCTGCCATGTGTGCCCCCCAGGCATAACCTGATGTAGGGTCTGCCTGGCTGGGGGTAGTGAGAATGGCTGTCCCTTGTTTTGGTGAGAAGCCTTTGCCCACCATCGAAACTCCTGTTGCAGGCAGGGAATTAGAGTAATCATTGTTTCCAGACTGTGGCAATGTTGCATCCAAACACTTTTTAGGTACCACTGAATTTTCCTCATATGCAGTCTTGCATATGGAATTAGTAAGATGCAGGATGCCATGAAGCCCAAAGCCTGCAGAATTTTTCTTGCAGATAATTGGGCCTTTGTTGCCAACTCCTTGAAATAGGTAGTCAGTTGCCTTTGTTTTTCTGGAGTGAGATAAGCCATCTGGGCAGTTGTATTTAAGCTTGCACCCAGAATATTATCTCTTGAGAGGGTACCAGTTTTGATTTCTTTTTGTTGACTGTGTACCCTAGGCATGTTAAAAGTCTTATCACAAACGTCAGATGCTGTAGTAGAATGTCCTTGTTCTCTGCTTGTACGAGTAAGGATATATTTGTATTCCTCTTTGTCTGCAGTAAGCAATTGCTGGTGCCAGGCACTTTGTGAAGACCCTGGGTGCAGTAGATAAGCCAAAGGGCAGTGCAGAGAATTGGTAATGCTTTGAGCCAGCCTTGAATCTGAGAAATCTTCTGCATGTTTGTCTGATTGGGACATGCAGGTATGCCTCTTTTAGATCTAAAGTTACGAGCCAAGCCTTGCTACCCAGCATGGGCAGAAGCTGCTGTGAGGTCAACATCTTGAATTTTGGTATATCCAGGAAAGTGTTTAGAATAGATAGGTCCAGTATTGGTCTCCATGCTTGGTCCTTTCTGGGTACCAAGAACAGTCTTGAGTAAAATCCTTGTTCCTGCTCTTGCTGAGGCACTTGTTGAATAGCCCTCATGTCCATGACAGCTGCGACTTGTTTTTGAGCCTCTGCCCATTGATTTTTTGGCAGGTCTGGCCAACCGTTTGCCCTTGGTAGGGTATGGAAATGAAACTTGTAGCCTTGAGACATTATGTCTAGAACCCATTTGTCCTGGGTTATAATGTGCCAATTTTGAGAAAAAAGTGATAGTTTTCCCCCTAAGGGTGCTGCCAGAAGATAAGTGCTTGGTGCAGGCAGGGGGAAGTCAATGGAAATGTTTCCTGTATGATTGTGATTTGTCCTCTCCACCTTTGGAGGTAGAGGCACTCCACTGCTTAGACCTGTAGGATCCTTGCAGCTGTGATCTGCCTCTAGGGCATCTGGATCTGCTCCTTTGAGGTCTGTCTGAGACTGGAAAGGAACAATTCTTTATAGGCCAGTGTCTGCTAAATCTAGGAGGCTGTACCTGTAAGAAATCCTTGACCGTTTGCATAGATTTAGCTTTGTCTTCCATTTTCTTTAACACCTCTTCTGCCTTAGCATCAAACAAGGTATCATGTTGTAAAGGAGCATCCAATAATTTTGCTTTAACATGGTTAGGCAGATTTTGTTCTTTTAACCAAGCATGCCTCCTAATGACAGAACTCGTAACAGCGGCCCTGCAGGAGGCCCCCCAGAGAATCAAAACCACATTGCAAAGTATGCTTTCCAACTTGTTCAGCTGCATGCAATAAATCCTGTATTTGTTTTCTGAACATTCAGAATTTGCCATCACTTTCTGTTTAAGCAATGTCATGATATATTGCTGATATTTGAGCATATGAAACTGGCAATTCAAGCCCCTTACAGCCAAAGTAGCAGATGTGTAAATCTTTTTTCCCCATCTATCCAGAGCCCTAGAATCCCTATCAGAGGGGGAACGTTTTTTTGAAGTAGAAGCCTTGACCCCTTTTGGACCCTAGGAAATAGTTTCTGGGTCTGCAGTAGGGCTTTTGAAAAGGAATTTATGAGAGTCAGGGACCCTGTAGTATCTGTCCGGCTTTACAGGAGCTGGAGGTAAAGAGTCAGGGGTCAGACTGGACTCCGAGAACACATCATCTACAATGTCCAAAACAGGTGGAATAGCTAGAGGCCTGTCTTGAAGTAAAAGGAAGTCTCTGAGCCTTTTCTTAAATTCTGAATAATCTTGGCTCTCCCAGTGGAAGTGCTCCCTCATGGTATGCAAGGTTTCCCCAAAAGAGTAGTCCTCAGGAGGAGAAGCTGAAGGAATTGATTCTTCAGCATCAGAATTCTCATGGGGGAAGAAAATATTCCTGATCAGAAGAGGAATCAGAAGAAATGGAAACCTGATCTGAAGATTCATAGTCTGTCTCTTGCCTAGGCCTCTGATCAAGGTAATTAAGTCTTCGACCATTTTGAGCATCTGTTTTTTTGGGGATGGAGGCCTGTCCTTGTGGCTGGTGAACTTGCTTCTTTGTCTTTAAAGGTGTTTTAGTCTTTGAAGTCGGTTTAATATATAATTGTTTAGGTCTGAATACACCCTCAGAAGCTGATGCCTGCTCAGCGGCTCTGGACCCATCTGAGGGAATAATCTCCGAGGCTCCAATACCTTGAGTTTCCTGTGGCCTGGCCAACTCCACGTGGGAGTCGGTAGCAGCCTGCGACTCTAAAGTAGCGGGTGTCAGGCGCTGCGAAAGCGCCTCACTGAGAACCGGCGACCTGCTTAGGAGAAGCTTCGTCGTCGGTTTTGGACCTCAGTTGCCTGTCTTTTTCTTTGCGTTTTTTGTGAACTCGGATGGCTATCCGACGACATTGTATAATTAAATCTTCGCCCAAAATAGCTTAATGCAAAATCGGACCGACGCTTAACAGTGCGTTGGTTAAATTTAGCACAAAACCAACAACTAGCAACGTCGTGGTCAGGGCCTAGGCAAGGAATACAGTAAGAATGAAAGTCCTTATAAGATATTTGCTTCCCACAGGAAATACAATTAACTTTTTCTGACATCGGTCTGGAGCAAGAAAAAAAGTTTCCCCAATGGGGTACTTAGCTTTTAATGAAGACTTCGGATCTGAAACTCGAACACGAAAATCTCAGGAGTCGGCCGACCGGCACTTGCAAACTGCTTCTGCTTCGGGCACCGCGCGTCCAGAAAGACTGAATAAAACGGCGTCAGCTGCATCTTTTATACCCCTGAAGACCTGATGTTAGGGAAGAGGCAACAGCAACCGATGCAGGACCCAAGACTTTGGAATTCAGGCCGAATGAGGGCAACCTGCCAGCAGGATAACCCAAATGTAATGACTGCAACAGTGAAACACAAGGAACATCCTAGTTTAAGGCTCCAGAGATCACCCCAGCACTACCAGGCTACAACTCATACCATACATTTCAGCTACAGAACCCGGACCGAAATACAAAAGGCAGGGGAGTATCCATATTCATCAAGGATACCCACACCTCCAGGTTAGTGGCACAGCACAATACTTCAGAGATTATCCACGTGCAACTAACAATGGACAAAACTGCAATTCAAATTGAAGCTTGCTACAGATCACCCACCATGTCCCAGGACCCCCATTCCGCATTTCTGGAAACACTGGTTAACATAAAGGTCCTACCAAACACCCTAATATTGGGTGATTTCAACTACACAAACATTAACTGGGAGAACTACTCAAGTACTAACTCCCTTGCCCAACATTTCCTAGAATTTATAAACTCAAATGCCCTGGAATAACTGGTCAACACTCCCACCAGAGGTGACAACATATTGGACCTGGTCATCACCAACATGGGCGACCAGTGTTCCACACCAGGGGGTCAACCCCTCACTGGTTAGATCTGACCATAAACAAATCACTTTGGATATCTACATTCCACCCCCACCCTCTGACAAGGAAACCACTGTGAAAAACATTTCAAAAGCAAACTTCACATTACTTAAGACGGAGGTGGAAAGTTTCAAAGACTCTCATGCTAAAGGATAACGCTGTCCAAGCTGCAAAATCATTTACTAATGCATTCTATGGGCACCTACAAGAATGCATGGATCGTGCTATCCCAAGCAAAACCAAGACTCACTCCTCTAAGAAAAGTAAACCTGTCTGGTGGACCCCTGCCATAAACAAACTATACAATAGAAGGACTAAACTAGTACAAAAAAAGAGTAAAATCCCAAGAAGGGAAGACATCCCTGATCAGTATCAGCAAGAAACTACGATCCCTCATAAAATCATCCAAGGTGAGCTTTGAAAGAAAACTTGCCAAGGACTCCAAAGATAATCACAAGGCATTCTTTAGCTATGTCAAGAATCTAAGTGGCAATGCTCAGATCTGCTCGAAGTTAGTGCAGAATGGCACAAAATACACTGAACCAACCGATATTGCCAACATCCTGGCAGACAGGTTCAGTGCAAACGTCAACCCCCCTCTCACCCCCAAAAGGGCCCATAACCATACCAGAAGAATGTAGAGCCCCTGAAATGACAGACACTCATGTTAAAATAGCCCTCTCCAAAGCCAAAAACACAGCATCAATGGGACTGGATGGTGTCCCAGACTGTGTCCTACACGAGCTCAAAGATTAACTAACCCCTCACCTAAACACACTGTTCAAACTCAGCCTCTCCACAGGCTACATATCCATAGAGTGGCGCACAGCAACGGTTATTCCGCTTCACAAAGGTGGAGCCACAACAGACCCCAGGAACTATCGCCCTATAAGCCTGACTAGCTTGGTCTGCAAGGCTATAGAGCGCATCATCATGGAACTCATTAACAGAGACATTGGGAACCTCCAAACACTGGACCCTACCCAGTTCGGCTTTGTTAAGGGCAGATCATGCCTCCTAAACTTGGTGAACTTCTTTGAGACAGTTACCAAGGCTACAGATGAGGGAAAGTTGGTACACACAGCCTACCTAGACCTCGCAAAGGCCTTCGACACCATTCCCCATTCTGGTATTACAGACAAGCTCAGCAGCCTGAACATAAACCCCTAAGTCACAAGATGGATTGCCAGTTGGCTCACGGACACAACTCACATGGTGAGAGTTGCGGGAGCTAGGTCTGACTCTAAACCAGTTACAAGTGGCGTTCCCCAGGGCTTAGTCCTAGGACCCCTCCTGTTCGGCATATACTTCTCAGAACTACAGACAAGCACAGGAGGACTATGGCTGAACAAGTTCACAGACGACTGCAAACTAGGGGCTAAATTGACTCACTGGCTGACACAGACATCCTCCAAAAGGGTCTCACTGAGACGGATACCTGGTGTCAAAATCATGACCTCAAGCTAAATGCCAAACAGTGCATAATTATTCCCTTTTGAAATAACAAAGTATCCATAAACTACCACATAGATGGTAGTCCCCTAAATACGGAACGTAATAAGGGATCTGGGGACCCAAGTAGATAGTAATCTCGCCTTTGATAATCACATTGCCAAAGTGGTTAGAAAATCCTTCTATGTGGCCCACCTAATCACAAAAGGGTTTGCATCCAGATCGACAGAGGTCATTGTGCCCCTCTACTCATCACTCATCAGACCTATCATAGAGTACAACGCCTCATTTGGGATGTACCTTACAAGACACCTGCAACAGCTGGAAAGACCACATTAGTACCTCACCAAGAGGATCACTGGCCTCAAACAGATGCCCTATGCAGCTCGACTGAAGAAACTCCAGCTGTACTCGGTTGCATACCGCCTGCTCAGAGGTGATCTCTGCCTGACATACAAGGCCATGTCCAATCCAGAATTGATGGACATGCTCCACCTAAAGAAAACCTTATCCCCTCCAGCCACATGCTCTAGGGATCTAAACCTCACCACAATAATAAATAGGACGTGCTGGAGGGATAGATTCCTGTCCCAGAGACTTCCCATGCTTTGGAACAAGATTCCAATCTACATTAGGCAGAGCTCCTCACTAGCACTCTTCAAGAGAAACCTTAACGAGTGGATGGGAAACAGAAAGTTTACCCCAGGGATCACTTCAATGACTCTGCTGGACAGAGGTACAGGGAACTAATCTAAGGGGGTGGCGAAAGCCAACATATTCTGGCTAGGCTTATAAATGCCTTCGGGCAGATAGCCTAGTACCTTCTTATGAACTGACCATGCAAAAACAGTGCAATGTGGCATTCTATCAGGTGTATATGAATGCTCAGAAGCTGAAATAAAATGTCATGCTCTTCAGATCTTGAACCATTCTGAAGCATAAGAACTACATCTGTCCACTGTATACCACAGACAAAACCATGAGTAACAAATTCACTTCTCATGTCTCAACATGTTGATATTTTGATGAGAGCAGCAACAGGTAATAAAATTAAGAGACCATCAAAACATCATCCATTTGATCCCTCTACTGCTTCTTTAACCACACCAACTCAACAGAAGCCAGTAACTGATAACTAATTCTCTGGGGCAGCTTAAGCAATTAAGTAGCAAGAGACATGTAGCTTTTCTTAAAAAACAGCAGTGGCTGAATTTTCCATCCATAGCACAGTGGAATCTGAATTCACATAGGCTCTTTTCAGTTAAGTGAATCTGAAACAGAATTTTCTATCCTCACATCTAGTCTTTTCACCCAAACCAGCACCTTTTGTCACTACAATGAAGATATACACATGTCTATCAACTTTACTACGAACATGTACAGTTAGTATTACTTAGCAGATCAACAGTTTTTTTTTTACATAATTTCTTCATAGTCTTCAGTTGCACCAATGAACCCTACAAAGATGAATTACACTCAAAAGGTGGTGACACACAACTATACTCTTGACTTAAACAATATTTGTTCAGGAATACCTGCAAACCTTATGTTGCATCTTCAAGATCTGGATGCAAACTCCACCATTTTTGTCTGAAATGTTTTGTTTTTCTTTTCTAGTCCTTTAATTTTATTATCAGATTGTTGAATATAAAACTGTAAAGCAGACTGATATTAAAAAAATGAGGTGAAGTGGCATGTAACAGTTTGTAACTGAAAAGAAAACTGTTCACATGATATTATTTCTCCTTGTTCTGCACTCAACCTCCAATACCCGTTTTCATCCTTACAGCTGTGAACTAACAAAAAGTTCTCATGTTCTTCAAGGAAGTAAAGCCTGGCTGAGCTGCACTTACTATGTCAAGATCATTATTCATGTTATCTTCCATCCATTCATAGTACTCATCACCTGTACCATAAAAGAAGGTTTTGGCCTGTCCTGCTGGAAGAAGTCTCACTGTGGGTATTACACAAAGGTGGTTGAGTCAACTATCTGTCACACAACTACTGACCCAAGTTGTATTCTTCAGAACTGACTCTGTCAGTCATTCTCTTCACACTGTAGTTGCCCTTGATCACACTAGGTCCCACCTTTTTTATCTCTAGTTAAGTAACTTGCTCAGGGTCACCCAGGTGCCAAAAGGGTGTGGAAGGAATCAAATTCTGCAAAATTTATTTACAGGAAGCAGCTTATTAACAATTTGCACTAACTACCTTATTATTACTTATTCTGTTTCTACCACAATTGAAGAAGATATCTCTACAAAGCTTCTAAGATTAATTTTTGATAATCAACTAAAATTTGATTTGCATATAACAAATGCGAACAGGAAAACTCAACAAACTGTATAAACTCTACAATGCCAAATTAATTCTTAAAGATACTACAAGCACTGTTATCTCATCTGCTTGCTTACATATTCATCCAGTCTCCTAACAGAGATCTCAAATACTCTACAGCACAGGATTGAGGAAGTTTACAGCAGAATATCAAAATTCACCCCCAGTCACCATGGCAAAATGCATCACCATTTGACTCTAAAGAACTCTCACTGGCTAGAATATTACCACTATCCATCCGTTGTTCATCTATTCATAGCTCATAAAAATCTCCAGTAGTCTCTCTCTCTCTCTCACACACACAAATGCCATTTCATGGAGGCACTCACTCCACAAACTCAGGGCCTTGGTAGGAAATAAAGACTTACATCCCACATCACATAATCAACACACCAAATCCAGAAAAAGAATTAGTAACAACTACACCTTCTGAATTTGGATGGAGTCTGTCCAAGAAATGGGGTTTACCTTTTTGTCAAGCCTCACCCACCTCTCATCTCCCTACCAAATCCAAACCTAGTTCCCTAGTCTGCTGCCACAGTCATTCATAACATTTCATACTACTTCCTTTCCTCGGTGTACTGTTCACTAGCACGTGGAACACTTTTGAAAACATGGCTTCCAACTTTTCCTCTTTCTCTCAGCCTGCACAATTTGAATAGGTACAAAGTCTCTTGAAAAGTAGGTACATCCAACCAATTATCTGGGCACCAAATTAGCATAGGTTCATGGGTACTTAGGTTACTCATCTGTAAAGATCTTTAGAAGCCTTTCCTTACATTCCCATGAGGTTTTTAGATATGTCATGTCATTTTTGCAGCTTTTTATTCAAGCTAATAATATAAGCAACAGTTTGAAAAGACAGTGTATACTAAACTCTTTCAGTTCCCCATTTTTTTATTTGTTTGAGGAACGGATTAAACTTCAGTTAAAGAAAAGACTGCATTTGTTTCATTAGCATTGTTATTTAGAGAATTTATGACTTTGCTCATATTTACAATCATAACTTGTTGAGTTTGCAACTCTCTACAACTTGCAGCATATTAAACTATTGTAAGCTGTTATTATTATTATGACTCTTAAAACTATTAACACAGGATGTATTATTCAATTTAACAATTTAGTTTCAGACGATGACCATCCTGTAAACATGTCCCACCAATTATGGGTGGCGTCAGCTTTTGCTTTTGTCTTTTACTATTATCACTAGGTTATTTGAAACCACACATACAAACTGTGGTGCCACTTTAACAAACATTTTGAAATTTGAAGGCAATATTGTCCATTTATACAACATTTTGTTTAATTTACAAATTTAGATACATTAGTACTAAATTGTAATCTGTCTATTAAAGATACTTGTGATGACTTACTAAATAGTAAGATTTCACTGTGCTTGTAAATGTACAATCTGTGAGATATTTTGTCCTACTACTTTTCATACCAAGCTCTTTTAAAACTGCATTTGGTATCTTTACAACTTGGGGACGTAATATTGATGTGCAATATTGTTTTTTGGTATTGTTGTCCTATCATAGTACAAGAGGATGGTATTTTTACCACTTGATTTGTATGAAGTACTGGCTTATTACCCAGAATGGTAAATATTCCAACCCATGGTCCTTTTCCATGTATCTGTGTGCTATTTGTACAAATAAACAGAGTATTGGTAGAAATTATACCTGTTTTCTTCCTGTCAAATTTATTTTTATTTTCGTGTTATTATTAACATGCTGTGACATTTTTTGCATGATGTCTTCCCTTGTCAGAATTGTTACATCGTTAGGCGGTAATGTACAGCAATTAATAGAGACTGAGCGGTTTATTGAAATGTTTATGTCAGTCTTTTGATTTTTTTTTTCTACCTTTATGTATGCCTGACCTTGTTTAGCTAACCATGCAGTTACATTTGTGTTAAATGTTATTCTCCCAAGGTACATGCTGTATACTTTTTACAAATGAAATTGTCTCGTGATCTATTTTGTGTAGCATTTTCCCAACTTAGTGTCATTCGTGAAATGTTGTAATAAACAACCCTGATTCCATTTGTTTGGCATTTTACCAAAAGGAATCCACTGAGTACAATACTTAAGATAACAATCACGTTTTTCATGTTTATCAAAACTTGTTTGTCCTAACAACCTTTTTGGGAATACTTTTAACAAACTTTGCACAATGCTTGGCATTCAGTCTTGTAGATTGTTTCTAAAAAAGAACAGAAACAAACTTTATTGAGCATCTGCTACCTTTCTTTTAAAAGCGATGCATTTTGCTGCTGATCACTATAAACAATGACTTTCATTTGATCCCTGTGAACTAGCAAGGTCTTGTTCTTTTTACTTTATTTGACCTTATAGACCAAAGGCCCTATTTGTTCTGTTACTTAATCACACTGTTTTATGATGTCTTTTAACCATTTTTGATGTTGTGCTACCTTTAACAAAGGTCTGTTTTGTCCAATCTCTGGATCAAAAGGCAGTTGTGTGGGCATTTTATTTTGCCTGTCATGATTTCAAATGGTGAAATCCCTGTCTTGCTGTTTGGGGTAGCTTTTACCCCTAACAAAATTCCTGGCAAATGTTGCACCCATGCAGCATTTTTTAACTAAGTTTTATTTATGATATATTGTAATTTCCTCTGTTTTGATGTTCAGAATGATGCAAATGAAATGCAGATGTCTGTGTTGAATGCTGCGTGCCTTGTCTCGCAGCTGCATTTTTATTTATAGTCCTTGAAGCATGTTTCAGACACTGAACATTCAGTTTGTCTCAGGCTGTACCTGACTTTGTTACATTGCATGAATGAATGCTGCTTTAATTATTTGATTCCTTGCTTTTAGCTAAAACCATTTTAACCCTTTATTATATGTATGCTAGTAAGCAGAAATACACATTTAACAGACTATATTATTTTTACATATATTATAGTAACAGATGTGTATATACATCTAACTAGCAAATAGATGTGGACATGCATTTATACATTTTTAAACCTATCACTGTGTACATTCCCTCTGTTTTATTTTAAATACAAAACTGTTTATATTAGTAGAAACACACTGGGAAACAAAACCTTTTAACACAATGATGCCAACCATTGCTATTAGAACTGGATGAATCTGAATATGACTCTATACAGAAATGTCTTATACAGTAACTTACTGACAATGCTTGAGGATTTTATTGCAAAGGCATTGCAGTCTTGTTGTTTAAAAAAAAGACGTCACAAATGTCAAGCTTTGACTTGTTACTATACATATAAATGAATTGAGAAGCAATTTCTGTGAACAGTTTAACACTTGAATGCAAAATTGTCTATTTACATAGATAAACCATTTACTATATACTGCACAGAATACACTTTGTTGTTGTGTCTTTCGGCTTTTCCCGGTTAGGGGTCGCCACAGCAGAACTCCAGTCCGCTAAAGACTGGCAGTAGATTTTTACGTGCCGAGTTGCCAGCCCTGACGCACAACCTTCAACGAAGGTACGCCCATTCATCCATGTCTCCACACAGATTGTTTTTGCATTTGTATATACACAGCTGTAATGTACACTCAGTCTAGGTTTCCAAACCTAGCATTAAACTGAAGCCTGCTAATTACATTACTTGAAACAGTAAAATGTATTTTTGGTATTAACACTTTGTTTGCAGTACTGTTTACACAGTGTAAAATTAAAAGCATGCCCTACCCCCTGTAGTATACACCATTTTATTTCAGTACTGTTTATTTACTTTATGCTGTGAGAATTGAATGTATGCTTGCCCTTTGGCTGTTATGTAGACATGACACATTGGTCTTACACATTTGCTTTTTGATTTGATTATTTTTATAAAGCTTTTGCTGTTGCCTGTACTGTTAAAGTTGTAGTACTAGTAGCTATTTGTACCCTCCCTTTTTGTAAAGGGACCTGCTGCATACCATAGCCCATGTACTGACTGTACTCGGTGTAGTATTTACTTGCAAAAATTGTGATGTCTTATTACAATTACCAAACCGGATTTTTGTAGACTTTTATTTATTGCCGTATGTGAATATTTAACAATAATATTTTAGAAAAATGTAAGCCATTTGGCCTGACAACCAGTCTTGTCTCCTTGCCCTTACAGATTTTAGTACCAGTAACATTTTATGTCATGCAACATTTTTCGTAACTACCCATTCCAGCCTGGAAAGATTTGACATTACTTTTTTTTTCTGCGCATTTCAGACGCTTAACTCCTTTAGCACTTACTCGTACCTTCAGTCATTCTTTAAAATATTCTTGCAACTTGATATAAACATTTGTAATTTGCCTAAGTATGCATAATAATGCTTTTGAATACTGTTTTAACTGGAGTCTTTGCTATTTTTGATGCTATCATACAATTACAAAATGATGTAAGAAACAAAAGAGATATTGACTTTAACACATGCTTAAAAGAGATATATTTACATGATTTACATTTGCTGTTGTCTGCCTTTTGCTGTACTTTAGTTGAAAAAGAAAATACATGCTTATCAGTGTATGACGTCATGTCTTTACTCCGTGTAACTACTCTCATTTGATTTCTATGCCCTAGAACTGTTTTGATATATGAAATGTTTTTAAAATCACCATTTAAGTGCCTTGCTTTAACTGAATGAAAGTTTTTTTTTTTTTTGTGTGCGTACACCTAACCATTTTGTAAATGTAGAACAGGACGTCGTAAATTATGTTTTATCAACACAGTTAACTGCTATTGCTTTAACTCTTTACTAACCAGATTATTTTTGTCAGTATTTTGCTCTGCTGACTTTAAAGCTCTTATGCACTTTTGAAAAAAGTGTTTGCATATGTTGTCTGAACTTTTTGAACGTACTCTGTCTTTTAGAAATGTATTAAATCTTTTTGTCAGCTCACCATGAACCTCTTCACTGCTATCTATTTTGTAATCTGCAGTGGTTTTATGCCACTTTTGTCTAGCAAGATGTAAAGAAGAGTGGTGACAAGACATAATGCATCTGGTTGTTTACCATTACTTTTAAGACATGAACATTTACTATCATACCAGTCATGTTGCTGTTTAAGATACCAGTCAAACATAATGCATTTACGTAAAGCATTGCCATCAACTTTACCTAGTAAAGTACTACATGTGCTACAGTTATGTTTATACCAATCTTTAAATCCTGACCATACATGTGCTGGACTGTCACTACTGTCTACCTGAAAGGTAGTCTTACATTTTTGTCCTATGGCATCCATACTTGTAGAATGAGAAACACAAAAAAGAATTACCAGTTTCTGTGTGGAAGGTGGCCAAATCTTCCTTTGAGAAAGCGTGGAAAGTCCCTAGTTGATTTTCCCAAAAGGTGGTCACACACAGCTGGCAGACTCAGCTGTGTGAATATACAGGACCTGTGGAATCTGCAGAGATGCACTGTTCTGCTACTGGATACTGTGCAGAAGAAGGAGGCAAACGTTTGCACTGGAACTGAACGTACCAACTGAATAAAAAGAAGCTGTAGTTGTTACAATAAGAAACCATTTGTTCCGTCAACTGTGGCTCGCCATTGAGGAATTCTGCACTGTCTTCCTGGTGGTTTCTTTTTGTTACTTGCCTTTGCATGCAAGCATACCATAGTTCATTTAACTATTTATTGTAATTAACTAGTCATTACTGTATTGTATCGAGTACAATAAATACACAGAGACAAATGTTTCAGTTGATAGGCTATACTATTATATTCTCCTTTTAGTTCTACAAGCAAGCAATACAAATATGTCAGCTCTCTGTAGCAAATTCCCAAAGCTTGTTCATATGCACTCATTTTTATACCAAAGTCGGTTATGTTTTTCTCAGTCTGATGTATAACACTTTCTTTGTTCTTCTAATTTATCATGATTTGTTCTTGATTTTTTTTTAAATCCGGTGATCCAGAAAACTCAGTCTTGCATTATCTGAAACGTGGTGTTGCAGCACTATCTGTCCTGACTTTATCTTGCTTGAAGTTACATCGGTGTCCTTTCAGGTGCCACCTGCGTAGCTATTTTTTACAGACTTTGTTTCTCAATAACATACCCCTTTGCATGGATGCCATATTTAATTAGCTATGCCAGCACACTTACTACTTTTATTTTTCAGCATTTTATATTATTTCTAAATTAACCCTTTATATGTCATATCATTTTTGCAGCTTTTTATTCAAGCTAATAATGTAAGCAACAGTTTGAAAAGACAGTGTATACTAAACTCTTTCAATAGGTAGGTACTTGGCTATCGGCCTAAGTAAGCCTAGCCAACAAGGTTCCCTGGTTTACGCCACCCAAGAAAGTTATTTACCTGTGCCCCTGTCGAGCAGAGCCACAGAAGTGATCCCTGGGGTGTATTTCCTATTTCCCTTTCACTCATCAAGATTTTCTTGAAGAGTGCTAATGAGGAACTTTGCTTGACATAGATGGGTAGCTTGTTCAAGAGTATGGGAAGTCTCTGGGACAGGAATCTATCCCTCCAGCATGTCCTGTTTATTGTGGTGACAAGGTTTAGGTCCCAAAAGCATGTAGCTCGAAGGGATTGGGATTTCTTTGGGTGTAGCGTGTCCAACAGCTCTGGTTTGACATAGTGTTATATGTTAGGCAGGGATCACCTCAGAGTAGGCGATATGCTACTGAGTAAAGCTGGAGTTTTTTGAGACTCAAGGGCATCTGTTTGAGGCCAGTAATCCTCTTTGGGAGGTACTTCTGTGGCCTTTCCAGCTGCTGCAGATGTCTTGCGAGGTACATTCCAAAAGGGGCATTGTACTCTATAATGGGTTTAATGAGTGTCGAGTACAGGGGAACAATGACCTCTTTTTTCCTGGATGAGAAACCTTTTGTGATGAGGTGTGCCACATAGAAGGATTTCCTGACATACTGTGGCGATGTGATTATCAAAGGAGAGACTACTGTCCACCTGGGTCCCAAGGTCTCTTATCACACATTCGGCATTAAGTAGACTGCCTCCTATGTGGTAGTTCATGGGTACAGAGTTTTTACCAATGGGGATGACAATGCACTTTTTGGCATTGAGCTTCAAGCCATGGCTCTGACATCAGGGATCTGTCTCAGTGAGGCCATTCTGCAGGATGTCCACATCATTTGGGGACTCTACTATGGCTCCTAGTTTGCAGTCATCTGCAAACTTCATTAGCCAAAGACCTTCTGTGTTAGCCTGTACTTCAGAGAAGTAGATACCAAACAGGAGAGGTCCCAGGACTGAACCCTATGTTACTCCAATTGTCACTGGTTTGGAGTCTGCAACTTTTACAGTGTGGGTTCTGTCAGTGAGCCAGTTGGCAACCCATCTTGTGACATAGGGATTTATACCTAGTTTAGTGAGTTTAGCTATAATTCCAGAATGGAGGATGGTGTCGAAAGCCTTTGAGACGTCAAGATAGGCTGTGTGAACCACTTTCCCCTCGTCTACGGCTTTGTTGACTGCCTCAAAGAAGTCGATCAGGTTTAGAAGGCATGAGCTGCCTTTCACAAACCCGAACTGGGTGGGTTCCAGAATTTGGAGGTTACCAATGTCTGTTTGAGTTCCATGATGATACGTCCCATGGCCTTGCAGATCAAGCTCATCAGGTTAATAGGTGGATAGTTCCCAGGAACAGTGGTGGCTCCCCCTTTGTGGAGCGGGACAACTGTTGCTGTCTGCCATTCAGTGGGCACAAAGGCTTTTGTGAGGCTGTGATTCAACATGGTGCTTAGATGGGGAGCCAGTTCGTTCATGTAAAATGCAGCCTGAAATGTTGTCCAGTCCCATGGATGCTGTGCTTTTGGCTTTAGAGAGTGCAGCTTTTACCTGCGTAACTGTCATTACAGGGACTCTACACTCTTCATGTATAGATATGGGCCCTTTAGGGGGTGAGAGGGGGGTAAAGTTAGCAGTGAACGTATCTGCCAGGATGTTGGCAATATAAGTTGGTTCTGTAATTTTCATGCCGTTGTGCTGTAACTCAGAGCAGATCTGGGTGTAGCCATTGAGATTCTTGACATAGCTATAGAATGCTTTGTGGTTATCCTTAGACTCGTGGCAATGTTGTTTTCGTAGTTAGCTTTGGAGGATCTTATAGGGGATCTCAGCTTCTTACTGAGGCTGACCAGGGAGCTCCTCCACTCATGGGATTTTTCTCTCTTTTACAATAGTTTCTTCTTTCTGTTGTAGTTTGTTTATGGCAGGGGACCACCAGATTGGCTTCCTTTTTTTGGAGGATAACGTCTTGGTTCTGTTTGGGATAGCACAATCCATGCACTCGTGTAAGAGCATATAGAGTGCATTTGTGTAGGATTCAGCAGTCGTAACTGTATTGTCCATCTGCATGGGTGTCATGAAGTTCACCACTTCTGTCTTAAGAAGCATGAAGTTGGCTTTGGAGAAATTTTTTACCATGGTTTCCTTAATAGGGGGTGGGGGCAGGATGTGGATATCTAGGATGATTAGTTTATGGTCGGATCTGACCAATGAGGAGTTGACTTCAGGTGTGGAACTCCGGTCACTCATGTTGGTAATGACTTAGGTCTAGGATACTGTTGCCCCTGGTGGGGGTGTGGATAAGTTGATCCAGGACATTGGAATTTATGAATTCCAGAAAGTGTTGAGCGAAGGAGTTGGTACATGAGCAGTTTTCCCAGTTAATGGTGGGGTAGTTGAAATCACCCATTATTAGGGTGTTTGGTTGAACCCTAACATTTTCCAGGATATCAAGAAAAGAGTGGGAATCCTGGGGCATGGTGGAGGATCTGTAGCAAGCTACAATTTGGACTGCAGTTTTGCCCAGAGTTAGTTGCACATGGATAACCGCAGATGCATTATTCTGAGCAACTAGCCTGGAGGAGTGGATATCCTTAATGAATATGGACACACCTCCACGTTTGGTGTTCCGGTCCAGTTTAGACAGCCGAAAAGTATGGTATGAGTTATAGCCTGGTAATGCAGAGGTGCTCTCTGGAGCCTTGTCTCAGTCACTGCACAGATATCGATGTTCTCCATTTTAAGGAGTGCCTGAAGGGAGTGCATTTTGAGATTTAGACTTCTAGCATTGAGTAGCATTACCATCAGTTTTTGCTTGCCTGTTCCTGATACGGTGGTGAATTTGTCATTTGAGCCTTGCCTAAAAAAAAAGGCAAAATAGGGGTGGCAAAAGCCTTAGCCAGTATCCGGAATGCCTGGGGCAACAGGTGCAGGCCATCTCTGGAAAAGCATCGTGGTCTGTCGACCATGTCGTCCCGGGCAGACAGATACTGGATCCCCTTAGAATGACACCAGAAGCTTAGCCAATTGTTGAAGTCAATCATTTTGTCCTTGTACTGCGGTATCATTTTGGGTGATGGCAGGATGCTACCCAAGGCTAGGGTCATACCTGTCTGGACTACAAGATCAGAGAGCTCTTCCATGTCTCTTTTCATGTAGTCCAGGGAGGTACGTCTCAGGCAGTTCACACCAACATGGCCAATGACAGAGTCATATTTGTAATTGTTGTGGCGTGATCTAAATGCGTGGGTTATGTGGCGGATCCTGGCACCTGACAGGCAGCTGACAGTAACCATCTCCTTGTTTAGCCTGATGAGTGGGACATCAGTTTGCCTGACTATAGAGTCATCTATAACTTAGTGTGTTGGGTATGTTGTTTTGCCTTATGGGCTGTGGTTGAGTGGTTCACCGAGTCTGTGGGCTGTGTGCCATTTGGGTTGTGTTGGGGGGTAGAGGTTGCTTGCGTTTCTGCTTTGGAGATCTCTGTCGCTTGAGCAGATTATTATTGAGAGCCTCTGCGAATGTTTGCATCCATTCATCCAGATTTCATCTGAACAGTATAAAAGAAGTACATTTGCTCCATGTGGAGAGGAAGATGATTGTGACATAAATAGAATGTGTAGGAAGGATACATCTGTATCAGAGAATACCACTTCTGTGTAAAGAAGATTGCGATTGTTTGAGTGGGTGCTTATGCCCTCACCGGACTTGCAAACGTGCAGCATGTCTGACAGGAGAGGAGTATTTTGAGGCACTGTATGCAAGGCAGAGACTGCCCTCAGTAACCTAAATGACACCAAATTGAGGGACATGGCTTTGAGTTTGTTTGAATATTTTTTTGTGATTTAGGTCCTTGACTTTTTTAATAAGAAAGTATACTGCGGGTATTCAAGTAACGTTAAATGTTTGGACAAGTACATATTAAAGGGGGAATTATATTTAATGATTGGCCTGATGATTGTGAAATACACTGGAACCATTTGACGAGTCTCTCAGGAAAACAGCTCTGGACCTGGGCACCATAAACTTAGTAATAAGCCATGCAATTAAAAAATGACTTTTACAATCATGGTTTAAAACTGAAATGAGTCTATATGAAGCTGGCAATGAAGTGGATAAGTAGTGATCAAAGAACAGTATGTAGTCTACATAGGTTCCTGGTCTCTAACTACTGAACCAGTTTTCAGGAGTGTGTTGTCAATGTGATAGTTACAATGGACTTCTTGCTTGCAGGAGAATACTATTAAACATTTCTTGACATTTAGTTTTAGCCCATAGTTTTGACACTAGCTATTGGCTTGGGAAAAGACATCTTGAAGGATCATGTTGTCCTCTAGAGAGTTTATGATGGCACCAAGTTTACAGCTATTTTCACACTTGATCGCCACATACCATCAACAGCAGCTTTGATCTCCGAGACGTAAATGAAAAAGGGGAGATGCCAAAGAACTAAATGCTGCGGTAGTCCACTAGTGATGGGTTGTTCGGAGGAGGTAAAGCAGCCCACTCTAATTTTTTTTGGGGTTATATTTGTGAGCCAATTTGATATCCAGTGAGCTACATAGTTGTTAAAATTTGGCTGGGATATCACCATGAACAGATGGTATTCTTGTGGAAGTCTGGAACTTCGGAGGAAAGAAAATGATAAAGATCTGGACTATGTTGTTTAACAGTATTTTAAAAGGAGGGTAAGCACCAACATCTTGGAAGAAAACTGTGGTGGTTGTATTTCCCAAGGATGGAAAAGGTCCATCAGACCCAGTTTCATACATACTCATTTCAATTTTAAACCATGATTATACAGTATTTAAGTCTACACTAGCTAACAAAGGGCAAAGGTGTTGCCAAAAATTGATAGATATAGATCAATGTGAGTTTATGGTGGGGGGCAAAACATTTGACAACATTAAACAGAACAATGATGACCAAGACAGAAGCAGAATGTAAGAAAATATTGCTGTTGTGAGTGGGTCATAACGCAGAGAAAGCATTCTACAGAATAAGCTGGGATTTTATGAGTAGGGCAATGGAAGCACTCACATTCCTTGATACAATAATAACATTAATTAGGATAATATATAAATGATTGGAAGCAAGAATCAAAGTGGGAGGGTTCCCCTGTTAAGTTGTATTTCAACAGAGGAAACAGGCATGGGTGTCCTCTTCCCCTTTGTTATTTGTTTTATATTTAGATCCATTGGCAAAGAACTTAAGGGACTCAGAAATTCAAGGATATAATTGCCACAGTAATCAAGAAAAACTGGCTTTATTGGCAGATGATATTATTTTGTACTTGATAAATCCAGAGAAGGATATCTTAGTGTTGCAGAACATTTTAAACAGTTTCCAGTCTTTCTGGGATATAAAATTAATAAAGATAAAACAAAGGCCATGGCAGTAAATTATGTACTCAAGCAATAACTGGTACAGTAAAACCTATATTTATATGGACATGATAAGATGAAGTGCTTAAGAGTATGCATTAAAAAGGCTTATGCTGTGGCAACTAAGGATATTCTAACTAAAAGATGATACAAAAACTGAGAAACTGGAAGCTCTTGTTCATGGATATGGTCAGTAAGATACAAGCAGTAAAAATATTTTAGTGCCTTTAGTTTTATATACAGGTCAGGCATATTCTTCATAAACCAGAGAAGTTATGAACAATAATTAAATAGGTAAATAAATGTATCTGCTAGGGGACGAGAGCAAATGTCAAGTGGGATAAGTTGACTCTTCCAATATAACATGGTGGTTTATGGACTGCCTGATTTGAAGGGATATTTTGAGCTACACAGTTAAGGCCCACCTACACACAGCAAAAGCCAAAGATTATAATTCAAAATGGTAAGTTGACTCTTCCAATATAACATGGTGGTTTATGGACTGCCTGATTTGAAGGGATATTTTGAGCTACACAGTTAAGGTCCACCTACACACAGCACAAGCCAAAGATTATAATTCAAAATGGAAAGGGATAATGATGAAGCGGTGTGTGTGGGGGGGTCAAGAAATAAGAAGAGAGTGAGATTATGGATGCAGATCCTTAAGGAGAATAACAACCATATGGTTATCATATTCACTGACTGGGTTGGCAGTGGAAGGGGTTGCCATAATACTTAAGGTCTTTATCTCACAGATACAAAGTACAGAGTTTGATTCTGACCTCTGGTTGTTGGTTTGTAAAGGCTGCCAGGCCAGCTAGCTGGAATTTTGTAAGCAATTCTGTCATTTGTAAATAGTAATACGATTTGTATGCTTGTCCTACATATGTAAGAAAACTATGTTATGTGCTGAGCTTCAAGACCACAGTGTGCCCTACTGGAAAAGAACAGAGTTACCTTGTAAAACTCTAAGAAAATAAATTGACAAGTAAGGAGTTTTACAACTGTGTTTACTAAAGCCAGACAACAGAATTGTCTGCATCTAGAAATTCTTTCTATTGTCTGGAAACAGAAATAATTACAGGTTTCAAAGGTAAAAGTGTGTAATTGTTTTACAGCTTCTGAAAACATCCATTCAGCACTTGTATTTGCATGGCTCTGTAACTAAGTTATTTAGAACATAGTTTCTCTTAGAGATAGATAGGAATATAGTAAGATCAGTCTAGAAGTTTTCTGTTTTTATGTGGACTGTCCTGCAATGTTGTTTTAAAGTATTTCCTGTGATTCTGAACCCTGTTGTCACTGTGTTGCGTTAATAAGTATTGTCTTGTTCTTTTATTATTTATTTTATATATATATATATATATATATATATATATATATATATATATATATATATATATATACATAAATGTATACCTTTTACTTGTGGCTGGTTTGTTTAGAGATATTTAAGCACTTGGAGTACTTTCATATGTATTTAGTGACACTGTACAGGTCCTTCACTGGTGTTAGTGGTGAAGATTGAGGCTCCTTGATTAGTGGGCCAGTGCAGGGGTGTCACAGGCTTGGCTTGTAATAATCTGCAGACTAATATAACCTAGTATTTATCTATGAACTATTAGTAACAGCAAGTACACCAAGAACTACATTTAAGTTATGAACTTACCATAACTATGCATCTGTGTTGCCACTTTCGTTCTTCCTCAATGGATGGGTTCAGATCTCATATTCGGATCTGACTCGGACACTTTTCTTTTGCAATCTAAAGTCCAGTTCTCGAGCTCCTCCTTTTATCTATAATGCCCCTGATCACTGCTTTACCTCAGATCGAATTTGCTGTCTCTAAGCTATCTTAGAAAATGGTAATAGATCCATAACACTGATAGAAAGAGATGTAATAGAACAGAACAGACCCTCAAACAGGAACAATGGTTCCTGACAAACTCCATCAGGTCATTTTCAAAACCAAGGAAGGGGGAAGATGGGAGGGAAGTTGAGGAAAATGAACCACACAGATGCATTGTTATAGTAAGTACCCAACTTAAATATCTAATGTTGCCATTTTCATTCATTCCTCAATGGGTGGGACAGAGTCCCCAGCTACAATAACCTTGGGTGGCCCTTGTGGAAGGACATTCCTGAGTACAGCATAACAAAATGCAGCTCAATTCCTGAAGATGACATCCAATTTATAATGCACTACAAAGGTATGAGCTTTAGACCAAGTGGCAGCTGTATAAATATCAACAATCGAAGCTCTGCCCCAAAAAGCAGATAATGTAGCCATAGACCTAGTTGAATGAGCTTTTGGTTGTTTTGGTTGGTAAGGTTAAGCCTTTTAAGGAATACACAAGAGAAATACAATCAATCAGTTATCCATTTGGCTATTGCAGTTTTTGAGACAGGCCTACGCAATTTGTTCTTAGCAAAGAAAACAAACTGATCAATCTTTCTAATTTCCTTCATTCTATGAAGACAGAAATTAAGTTATCTAGGTATATTTAAAGAATGAACCATGTATTCTCCTTTGTTATCAAATTTAGGGAAGAAAACTGGCAAATTAATGACTTGATTGATTTTTGCTTCTGACACATCTCTGGGTAAGAAAGATGAATTTGCAAGCAAGGCAACTCTGTCCTTATGGAAGGTTGAATAAGGTGGTTTTGAAGAAAGTGCTTGGAGTTGGTACACTCACCATGCCGAAGTTATGTCTACGAGAAGAACTGTTTTCCAAGAAAGAAACTTATGGTCCACTTTTGCAGAGGGTTCTAAGGGAGATTGTATTAGACTCTGTACAACCAAAGGAAGACCCCAAGGTAGTATAGGGGCCTTAATAGGTATCCTAAGTAAAATAGGTGTCCTAAGTAAAAAACAGTACCCTTAAGAAAAGCCTTACATAGCTTAAACGATGCCAAAGGGAAGACATAATCTCCAATGTGAAAATTCGAAATGGCAGCCAGGTGAAATTTAATATCAGAGAAGTTGGCCCCACCTTAGAAAGGAAATGTTAGAAATTCAGCAGAAAACGGAGTACAGAAAGGATCCAGATCTCTCTGCTGAGCCCATAAGGAAAATCTCTTCCATTTACTTTTATAAATCTTTCCTGTAGAGGGTTTTTGAGATGAAAACAAAATTCTTCAAACCAGAGAGGAAAGCCTGGAATGCCTAGCCATCATTGGAATTGGAGAAAGCAAGCAGTCAATTTGAGGCCTGTAATGTCAGGATGAGAGAGGCCTGATGGGTGTGAAAGGAGATCTGGACTGGGGTACAGTGTGGGGAGAGGTAAATAGGTCACAGCATAGTTGACCTCACTTGTGGAAGATCATGTTTGCCACTGACTGACCGAGAAACCACTCGTGAGGCATCAGAATAGTCCTGCTGAGCCTGTCTGCTAGCACATTTGATTTCCCCGGAATGTGCATTGCTATAAAAAAGTGGTTTGATGAGATCAGCCATTACCAAACTCTCACTGCTTCTCTGCAAAGAGAGTAAGATCTGATTCCCCCCATTTGTTGATGTACCAAACCACTAACATACTGTTCATTTGAACAGCAACTGTCCCCAGAGGGACAGAGTTCTAGAAGACCTGCAACACTAGCAGGACTGCTCTTATCTCCAGGACATTTATATGCAATTTGGTCTCTACTGAGTCAATGTGCCTTGAATAGTCCTTCCCAAGTAATGTCTCACCACCCACACTGGGAGGTATTCATGGTCAACGTGCGGTTCAGTGGAGAAAGTATAAAGGGGCGACCTTGGCAAATCTCATTGGACTGGATCCGCCAAACTAATAAGTCCTTGCATACCCTTGACAGTTTTATTGGAAATTGTAAGGGTTGGCGTAGAATGGGCCATTGCACTTGTAAAGTCCATTGAAGGATCCTCATGTAAAATAAAAAGCTGTTGGTATCAATGTGATTGCAGCAACCATCAATCCCAAAGCTCTTAAGACCAGTTTGGCTGGAGGAAAATGATGATACAGGCCCTGAATGACAAGGAACCTTAAAGTAAAAATTATTTTCTGTGGTAAGAACCCTTGAAAATTCACTGTGTCTAGGCAAGCCCCTACCGACCTCAGGACTTGTACTGGTCGAGGTCTGGATTTTGCAAGACTTATGATGACACCTAGACAGTGAGTCAGCTGAAGACAGTCTCTCTGGCTGTTATCAATAGATGCCTGGTTGATGAAGTGATAAGCTTGTTGTCTAAATAAGGAACACCCTGAATCCATGCAGTCATAGATGAGCTGCAACCACTGCTATACAACTGTTGAACACCCTGGGAGCTGTGGTGAGACCAAAGGGCAGGACTCTGAACTGAGTGTGACTGGCTCCCAGCTGGAAATGAAGGAATCTTGTGCATCATCTGTTCATTTTTATCTGATAGTACGCATCCTTTAGATCTATAGAGCACATCCAGTCACCTTTCTAGAGCAATGGTAGAATGGACTGAACTGTGAACGTCCGAAATTTGGAGTTCTTTATAAATTTGTTCACATAACTGATATCCAGAATGGGTCTCAGGTCCCAAGTTTTCTTTGGCACTAAAAAGAACCTTGAGTAAATTCTGGATCCTCTTTGGTCTGGTGGGACCTCTTGGATGACTCTTTGTTTAGCAGTTTTTTGAATTTCTAGAGCTGCTTGCTGCCACCGATAAGGTGAAACATTGGGGAGATTGTTTTCTTATTCTTGGTGGATTTTGTAAAAAGGGAATAAAATATTCTCTGGATACGATTCTTTGCACACATGTATCTTTCTTGATGGCTGCCCAGGCTTCTAGGTGCAAAGACAAGTGCCCCCCGACTTGTCTCCAGAGAAAAGTGGCCCCCCGACTTGTCTCCAGAGAAAAGTGCCCCCCGACTTGTCTCCAGAGAAAAGTGCCCCCCGACTTGTCTCCAGAGAAAAGTGCCCCCCGACTTGTCTCCAGAGAAAAGTGCCCCCCGACTTGTCTCCAGAGAAAAGTGCCCCGACTTGTCTCAGAGAAAAGTGCCGCCGACTTGTCTCCACAGAAAAGTGCCCCCCGCCTTCTCTCCAGAGAAAAGTGCCCCCCGGCTTGTCTCCAGAGAAAAGTGGCCCCCCCGACTGTCTCCAGAGAAAAGTGGCCCCCCCGACTGTCTCCAGAGAAAAGTGGCCCCCCCGACTGTCTCCAGAGAAAAGTGGCCCCCCGACTGTCTCCAGAGAAAAGTGGCCCCCCGACTGTCTCCAGAGAAAAGTGGCCCCCGACTGTCT
The DNA here is from genome assembly GCF_019279795.1 of Protopterus annectens. Classification (NCBI taxonomy): domain Eukaryota; kingdom Metazoa; phylum Chordata; order Ceratodontiformes; family Protopteridae; genus Protopterus; species Protopterus annectens. The sequence goes on along the minus strand of NC_056744.1, from coordinate 443,531,155 downwards.
CCAGAGAAAAGTGGCCCCCGACTGTCTCCAGAGAAAAGTGGCCCCCGACTTGTCTCCAGAGAAAAGTGCCCCCCGACTTGTCTCCAGAGAAAAGTGCCCCGACTTGTCTCCAGAGAAAAGTGCCCCCGACTTGTCTCCAGAGAAAAGTGCCCCCGACTTGTCTCCAGAGAAAAGTGCCCCCCGACTTGTCTCCAGAGAAAAGTGCCCCCCGACTTGTCTCCACAGAAAGTGCCCCCGACTTGTCACCAGAGAAAAGTGCCCCCCGACTTGTCTCCAGAGAAAAGTGCCCCCCGACTTACTTGTCTCCAGAGAAAAGTGCCCCCCGACTTGTCTCCAGAGAAAAGTGCCCCCCGACTTGTCTCCAGAGAAAAGTGCCCCCCGACTGTCTCCAGAGAAAAGTGCCCCCCGACTGTCTCCAGAGAAAAGTGCCCCCCGACTGTCTCCAGAGAAGAACAGATGGGCCACCTTTCAGGAATACTGGAATGGTGTATCTGAGAAAGAATCTCAAGACCCTTGATTTTGTAGAGCCCCTCTGCCACATGAACGGCATCTTCCATTATTATTATTATTTCCTCCTCTGCCTCTGGAGAAAATTTTCCACATGAAGTTTGAAAAGGTCCTTGGGATTTCCAAAACCACATTTTCTTACCACTATGCTAATTCCTTGAGCTAGTAACCTCCTATGATCTCTATGGGGCAGAAAAATAGATTCCTATGGCAGATAGGGTCTTTCTATCTTGTTCACTACAGGAAAGTATGTCTTTGACAGCGGGCCCAAAAAGGGACCATCCATCAAAAGGAGCATTGATCAATGATGCTTTAAAAGGCTCTGCAAAGTTGCACAAGTGCATCGAGGCATGCCTCCTAATGGAAATGCCTGTACCAGCAGCCCATGAGGAACCTTCAGCCGCATGAAAGATTAACATAATGGATGTGTTCGATATGGATTGTAGGGTGGCCAGTCACAAAGAATAAGCTTTTGGTTCCTCTGCTGACATGGACCCAAGGTAGAGTTTGACACTTCCTTTATTAAGTCCATCTGTACCCTAGTAAAATGTGCCAGGCAAATCAGAGATCATATAGCAAAGATGCATATACTTGCGTTCCATAACTGCCCAAAGCTCTAGATTCTCTGTTAGGGGAACGGACAGTTGAGCTCTGTTCAGTTAGCTCTTTTTCCGTGGCTGCCACAACAAACATGGCATATACAGGAATCTCCTTGGACCAATGTTGTCTTTCTAGGGTTGCACTGAGGATCTTGTCCAGGCATTTAGGGATGGACTCTATGGAATCCAGCTCCTTCTATGCCCAGAGGAGAAAAGGTCGACAAGCTCATCCATCAGATGGGGGAAAATCAAGATGTAGATGGGCCAGACCCGAAAGCTTCCAGAAACACCAATTCTTCCTGAGGATGCTTCTGGGAAGACCATCCACCTTTCTGGCGCAAGATTTCTAAAATGTCTGCTAATGAAACATCTTCCAGTGAAGATCTGGGGGGGTCCTTCTCTATCAAAATCAGTGTCCTCTGTCAATGATTCTTGAGAGGAATCTAAATGCCTTTATTGCATTACTTCTTCCGAGGAACCTCTTCAGTGGGATACTCTGAAGAGGTGTCGGAAGAAAGGGGAAGCCCCCAGTACAGGGACTGTCTGTAAGCTCTTAAGGGTTGGCTGTCCCTGTGGAATAATATTATAAGACTTAGCAGTCAGATCTGGTGGAAGGATGGGAATAGGATCTGATGAGGTGATAGTCAAAGGATCCAATGGACGGGAGAAAACCTTTTCCACTACATCGAAGGCAGAAGGTCCAGGAGAAGTGAAGTCAGCCTCCACAGAGCTGAAGCTCTCAGATCAGCCAACTCTCCACTCCCTCCAGGTTCCATCCTTGAGAAGGGAATTGGAACCCAGCTCTCCAAAACTGATGCACCAAGGGGAAGCAACAACTCTCAAACTGTCAACGTTGAAGTCATCCCGCAGGACCTGATGTAAATGCTTTGGTTCCAAGACTCTTTCTGCTCAAAAACACTAGCAGCTGAACGTATCAGGGAAGAAGTTGAAGGCAACATTCCCGGATCTGACACCTCAACTCTCAGAATCTTTGAATCTGACGGTTCCGAAACTACAGCTCGGATTGGAGAAGGGGTCACTAAAGAGTGTGAAGGTTGCAGACTGATGGATCTGATGGGGAATGGACCCTGAAGGACCCCCATCTGAATCTGAGTATTAAGAAACTTTTTCTCATCATCCTATCCACATCATATTCAGAAAAACTCTGGGAAGACCTGATGGAGGAGAATGCTAGGGGGGTGAGAAGTCTTTTTAGGAGTCTCCTGCAAGAAAGGGGACCTCTATCTCAGAGAAACCAACCACAGAGAGAAGTGCAGAGACAGGATCCAAGGAGACGTGCTCTAGTGTGTGACCAGATCCAAAACCTTTTTAGCCTTAGTGGTAGCAGAATCTGATAAGGTCATAGCCGAGACCTTTTTTATTTTTGATGGCAGCTCCAAACTTGGAGTGGGAGGAGATTGGACAGGGGAGTGTTTTTTAGACTACCTGGTCTCTGAACTTTTCTGACTTCTCAAGGTGGTTTGAGCCCCTGAAGTAAGAGGATCTGCAGACAAAAAAGCAGGCAACATACCCTCCAGAATAACTTATTATGCCCATCACTTATTGCCCTAGCATTGAAACCTGCACAGATTTCACAAGAAATCTGAAGGTGAGCAGGGACTAAACAATACACGCATGTGGGTATCAGAACTGTGTATCTTATGCCCACAGGAAATGCATTTCTTGAAACCAGTAGGTTTGTCTGCCATACTGTAAAAAGATACTACACATAAAAAGAACAATCTAACAAAAACAAAAGAAGTGTTCACACACACACACACACACACACACACACACACACACACACACACACACACACACACACACACACACATATACTTTTTGTTTAGGAAAGGTGAGGATAAAAAAAATTACCTCAGGAGAGGTAAGAAAAAGGGAATGACTACCAATGATGGTAAAATAAAATCTACACTAGTAGGAGAAAGATCTAAAGACATTTTATACTAACTTTAAAAGGTAAAGGGAGAAAGGAAAGAGAGAGATTTGGTAATAAAACACCCAAAAATATATCACTCACAATAGACTAATAACTCCCAGAGCTCAACAGTGCAAAATCCCAACTAATCTCTAGAGTGGCAAACAAGATCTGAGGTAAAGCAGTGATCAGGGGCATTATGGGTAAAGGGAGGAGTTTTCAAGTGTTGGATCCTAGACTGCAAAAGAAAAGTGTCTGAGTCGAATCAGAGGGTCAGATCTGAACCCATTTGTTGAGGAACGAATGAAAATTACAATATCAGGTGCCATTTTTGCCATTAGGGAGGACTGCAAATAGGAGTACAGAAAATAGGCAAAAGGGTTTTGGAATTAACTGGAGAAACCTGGCAAAGGAGCCAAGGTACTCGGAGCAAATAACTACAGAGGGAAAGATAAAGGCTGGGATGAGGTCAAGAAGAAGTTTTGACTGCAAGCTACAGACTGCCTTCTCTATCAAGGATTGATAGAGTATAGGCAAAGAGAAAGGGATAGCAGAATCCTAAGTGAAAAACTGCTGTGGTAGAATTTTTTGTTGAATCTAGAAGAGAAGATACTGTTAAAAAGATACAATTAGTAGTGTATACAAAATATTGCACAATAACTATAAGAATCAATTAGAGGAAGATAGGAAAGATTGGGAAGAAAGACTGAAAAAGTAACTTGCAAGGGGACAATGGAAGGCCATACGTATAGCTCCCAAGTATGCAACACATTCCAGAAGGTTTATGATTTTTGTAAGTGCTTGTGTATGTATTTTAATACTCGAACCAGACTTCAAACAATTTTTCCTCAAGCAGACAGCAAAAGTTGGAGGTATTACAGGGAAGAAAATGTTAACAGAGAACATCAATTTTGGGAATGTAATGAGTTGACAGATTTTAAAAATTCCCTACAAAGTACTCGGTCAGAAATATTGGGTGAGAGAAATGTCTGTAACTAAGGAAATTATTATTTTGATCTGGAACACAGGATCTGAATTGCCTAGACATGATAAGGCCTTGTTAAATTCTGTTGGTTGCCAAAAAATCAATTACTATAATATGGAAAGCAAAGTCTAAACCAACTGCACTTGAAGTACTGAATAGTAAAAGAACAGGAAGAAAAAAATTTATAAAAGGTTAGGAGCAAATTACATAGAAAAAAAGCTTGATAATAATACTTGCAGAATAATGTTCAGGAGGAGGAGTGAGATTTAAAAGGAGGGTAGGAATTGAGCAAGTTATGTAATGTTGGACTGATGACAGCTATAAAGAAAGAAAAGATATGTGAAGTATATAATGTATGTAAAAGGAAAAATGTTTAATAAAGTCGGTTTTCTTTTCTGTTAATGTATGTTTGCCTATGTCTTAAGTGACAATTTAATACAGCTGCTTAAAAGATTTACCTGGGATAGTGGCAGAATTATATGAATCTGTTAAAAAAGTTAGAGAAAAATGAGTGGCTATGCAGAAAAAAGATGCCCTTTTTTAAGAATTATGGCTGCATAGCAGTAGACCTGGTCTGATTTGAAGAACTGAGGATAGAAAGAAGAACATACAAAGAGAGTTAACAGAAACAGTGTAAAAATGGAATTAGGTAGGAAGCTATGACAGAGAGAGAGAGAGAGAGATAGAGAAAGAGATATCTACCAGAAAAAAAAAAAAAAATATATATATATATATATGTATGTATGTCTGTAGAAATAAAGAAATATTCTAGCTTTTAAGAGTTTCTATGTCTTGAAACAAAGAAGTGCAATACTGAGTGAAAACATGTCTCAAAGTGCATTCTCCTGTCATTGTGCACTACAAAGCAATTTGGCTGAAAGCTGGAGGCCCAAAATCCAGAAATTAAATGTATTTCTCAGTGCAAGTAAAGTGGCTGAAACGTCAGAAAAGGTTCAGTGTACCATACCCTACATGCTGCAGGAGAAGATATAAATGTTTTTATTTATCCCTTGTTGACATAGTTAATCCCACAAGGTTAGTGGTCTCTTTTCAGTGGAGAGCCAAGGTGGTATTTCTACTACACGGAAAATTTGGCCAGGACATCAGGAAACTTCCCCTACTCTTTTCATTGGGTGCCATAATATCTTTTACATCAGTCTGACCTACTATTAACTAAAGCAGATGGGACTTTGGTTTAACATCTCATCCATATTTAACTTTTTATTTCCTGTTGTGGAGAAAGACAAAAAAAGAAGCACTCAGAGAAAAAAAAAAACAGTAAATATTTTCCGCCCAAAAACCAAAAAAAAAAACAAAATACTTTGCCTTTTGTGAGACATTAAATATTTGCAAGAGCAAAATATCTTATCCAGACTAACAGCTGTTTATATTACAGAGCTGAGCAGCAGAGCTAATGACTATGAATTTAGTGAACTGCATGACTTTCTAATAAGAAATGGAACCGTTTATGGTATAAGAAATGATGAAACAAGGGGCAGACATTTAAGAGAAGCACACCTGCCCTTATCAAACATTGTGCATATGATTGCAAGTGAAATTACTAGTAAATAGTTAAAATAATTAATGGAGAAAAATAAGAAGTTATGTACTCACCATAACGTTCCATCTGAGTAGGTAGCTTCATTTGTCTGCAACCTGTGGGTCTTGGATCCGATATCGGATTCGAGCTGGCATCTTGTTTCAAGCTAATGGATCTGAGCTCCTAGCTCCTCCCCTCACCCATAATCCCCTGCTAACCCTCCATGACCTCAGATCGAGTTTGCCCCTCAATATATACCCAAAAATGGGTATCCAACTAAAAATAGATCCGAAGAAGGCCAGGGGGAAGGAGGGGGGGGATGGTTGCAGACAAATGAAGCTACCTACTCAGATGGAACGTTATGGTGAGTACATAACTTCTTAATCTGAAGTAGGGAGTTCATTTGTCAGCAACCTGTGGGACAGAGTCCCCAGCTACCTGAACCTTGGGTGGCCATCATGGAAGGATATTGCGAAGCACCGCAGAGCCAAAGGATGCTCTCCCTCTAGAAATCACGTCCAGTTTGTAGTGGTTAATAAAGGTATGAGATGAAGCCCAAGTGGCTGCCGAACAAATATCATCCAATGGAACTCTAGACTTGAAGGCCGCAGAAGTAAAGCTGGAACGAGTGGAATGTGCACAAACTCCTTCCGGTGCGGGTCTCCCAGAGGCTTGATACGCCAATAGGATACATTGAGAAATCCAGCGTGATAGAGATACTTTTGAAATTGCTTTTCCCAAATTAAATTTGGCAAAGGAAACGAACAACTGGTTGGATTGTCTATGACCAGCTGTTCTATGAGTATAAAAGCGAAGCTGCCTATGAACATCTAATGAGTGCAGCTTGTACTCTCCCTTATTCTGATATTTAGGGAAGAAAACCGGTAAATTTATGGATTGATTTATGTTGGTTTCTGATGCTATCTTGGGAAGAAAAGAGGGAATGATCTTGAGGTACACTCTGTCTGGGTGAAAGATCAAATAAGGAGGCTTCACAGAAAGAGCTTGAAGCTCCGAAACTCTTTTTGCTGAAGTGATGGCTACAAGGAATGCTGTTTTCCAAGACAAGAATTTGAGATCTACTGAAGCAGCGGGTTCAAAAGGTGGAGCAGTCAAGGCTTGAAGAACTAGTGAAAGATCCCATGGTGGTACGGCTTCAAGTAAGAAGGTGCCCTTGAGAAAGGTTTTACACAACTTGGCTGACATCAAAGGCCCTGTATCATGTCCCACATGGTAATGTGATATGGCTGCCAATTGCACTTTGACAGTTGAACAACTAGCGCCTTCCTGAAAGAGTTCGGTTAGGAAGTCTAATATGGACAGAAGAGGAGCCGTAAAGGGATCTAGATCATGATGCTCCACCCAGATGGAGAAACGCTTCCATTTACTGCGGTACACTTTCCTGGTGGAGGGCTTATGCGCTGCCACAAGGATGGCTTTGACTGGTGAAGAGATACCGGGAGTCCTAACTAGGAGTGGAACTGGAGCAATCAAGCTGTGAGTTTCAGATTGTCCAGGTTTGGGGTCGATAAGTTTGACGGATGGGAGATGAGATTCGGACTGGGATCCAGAATCCAAGGAGGATTCACAAGGTGAGACCACAGGTAAGGGAACCAAATTTGCCGAGGCCAGAATGGGGCAATGAGGATCATCCTGCTCCCCAACCGCGAGGCTTTCTGTAAGAGTTGCAGCATCAGGGGTAGAGGAGGGAAGGCATAAAGTAGACCGGGTGGCCAAGCATGCACCAGAGCGTCTCTTGGAGTTTCCCCTGGAGGGGGGGATTAGAGTGAAGAAATTGCCGCACTTGGTGTTTGAGGGAGATGCAAAAAGATCGCAGCAGGGTTACCCCAATTGCGAATACCTGCTTCGCTACTAGTGGACTGAGAGACCACTCATACGGGGTAAGAAGGGTGCGACTGAGTTTGTCCGCTAGGATGTTGGTCCATCCTGGAATGTGCATTGCAATCAGAAAGCGATTGGTGGAGATCGCCCATTCCCACACTCTCATGGCTTCGCGGCACAGAGGGTAAGATCTGGTTCCCCCCTGTTTGTTGATGTACCAGACAACCGACATGTTGTCCGACTGAATTGCAATCGTTCCTATGGGGAGGAGATCCTGAAGTGCTTGCAACGCGACCAGCACCGCTCTCATCTCCAGAACGTTGATATGCAGGGAGGTCTCTGTGTCGTTCCACGTGCCTTGGACCGTCCTGCCTGAATAATGCCCCCCCACCCGAGGCGGGAGGCGTCCGTGGTCACCGTGGCGAGAGGGGGAGAGGTGCAGAAGGGACGGCCCATATGGAGGTCCAAGGCTTGGAGCCACCATAACAGAGCCCTCCTGCAAGCCTTGCTGATAGCAATGGGGTGGTGAAGAGGAAGGGATAGAAAAGACCATTGCACTAGAAGTGTCCATTGCAGTACCCGCATGTTCAGATGGGCGCATGGAAGGAGCGTAATCGCTGCCGCCATGCAGTCTAGTGCCCTCAGGACCAATTCCGCTGGTGAAGAGTCTGATTGGAGGATAGCCCGCACATGGAGTTGCAAATTCCGGATTGTCTCGGAAGTTAGAAAGGCTCGTAGCTCTCTGGTGTCTATTATGGCTCCTATGAATTCTATGACTTGTGTCGGGGCCAGAAGGGATTTGTCGGCATTGATGGTGATGCCTAACTGTGGGGCTAGGCGGAGAAAGAAGTCTCTGGCTGAGCAAAGTAGATGCCTTGTTGGGGTGGTCAGGAGCCAGTCGTCCAGGTACGGAAAGACCTGTATTCCTGGAGTCTCAGGGTGGCCGCAATCACTGCTATACCTTGTGAACACCCTGGGGGGCTGTGGTGAGGCCAAAGGGAGGACCCCTGACCTGGTAGTGACTGGCTCCCCAGCCGGAAGCCGGGAGGAAACTCTGCATCTGTCGTCCATTAGAGGTGGGTAGCATCCTTGAGGTGAGGTCTATAGAGCACATTGTTCTCCATAGTCCTGAAAAATATATGGAAGAGTGACCATTCGGAATTTTTCCTTGGTTACTGACAGGTTCAAGCGGGAAAGGTCTAGAATCAGTCTCAAGTCCCCCGTCTTTTTTTGGCACCAAAAAGAACCTGGAGTAGAACCCTAATCCGAGCTGGTCTTGGGGAATGGGCTGGATGGCTCTTTTTCTTAGCAGCTGCTGAATTTCTGCGGCTGCAGCCTCCCTCTGATCGGGTGGTACATCGGGGAGGTTTTTGAATTTGGGGACATGGAGTAATGGTATTTTGTACCCTCTGGATATAATGTGAAGCACCCAGCAGTCTGTCGTGATGGACTCCCATGCCACTAGGTGCTCCGAGAAGCGCCCCCCGACTGCCTCCAGAGTGGAGCAGCTGGGCAACCCTTCAGGGCTGCTGCCTGGGCCGTTCAGAGAAAGGTTCTCTGGACCCAAAGTTTCTCGGAGCCCCTTTGCCCCTGGGGTGGCGTCCTCCCTGTCCTCCTCTGCCACGGAAGGACTGGTTGTCCGGAGCGAGTTGAGAATGTTGCGATTTCTGGAACCACATCTTCTTCTGACTCTTTTGGTTCTTCGAAAAGGACCGCTGGGGAGCAGAGAAGCGGACTCCGATGGCAGACAACTTCTTCCCGTCTTTCTCACTCTGGACAAGTGTCTCGCGAACCATTTTGCCAAAAAGGGCAGAACCATCGAAAGGGGCGTTCACAAAAGACGCTTTAAAAGGCTCCGCAAAGTCACAATGATGGAGCCAGGCCTGATGTCTCATGACTAGGCCTGCTCCGCTAGCCCTAGCGGCTCCCTCTGTGGCGTGGGACAATAGCCGCATAGAGGTATTTGAAATTGATCTCAGAGTGGCCATTCGGGTGGAGTACAATTGCTTGTCATCTGCCGACATGGACTCAGGAGGGGAGGCAGCGTATTCTTTGATAAGATCCCGCTGCATCCTGATGACATGTGCCATATAGTTCAGAGACCTTACCGAGAAGGTCGCTGAACTAAAACTCACTTCCTAAGCGGTCCATCGAGCGTGACTCCTTGCTCGGTGGATGGACTGAGGGGCTCTCCTAAGCCAATTCCCTCTTCGTGGCTGCCGCCGTCAACATGGCATCTACGGGTGGGCCCTTACTCCAGTGTGATCAGTCTGAGGGGGGGCTAAGTATTCTGTCCGGCGTTTGGTATTGGCTCCACGGTGTCCGGATCCTTCCACGCCCTGGTGGTAATGAGGTCCACCAGGGGGTCGGCCGGAGGGGACACCCAAGACGTAGACGGGCCTGCTTTGAATGCCTCCAGAAACACAGACTCGTTGGAGGAAGACTTTGGGGCAGACCACCTACCTCTGATCCTCAGCATCTCCATGATGTCTCCAAAGGAGACATCCTCAGGGGGTGATCTTGGGGAGCCTTCCCCTTCCTCCAAGTCGTGTCCTCGGTTAAGGACTCAGGGGAGTCCATGTGCTTCCTCTTGCACTTATGCTTGCAAGGCACTTCCTCGGGGGGCTGTCCGAGGAGGCCTCGCCAGCAACATCTTGTTCCAATGGAACCATCTGGGACATTGAAGCAGGCTGTCCCTTTGGCCGGGTGATGGAAGCCTGGCCCAGCAGAGAGGGAGTGCAGGGAGGAGCCGAGACAAGGACTGGGGGTCCGGATGCTCTCAACAGAGCCCTCACCACAACATCGAAAGCTGAGGAGGAACCACTCTCTCTTGGATCCAAAAGTCGGCTCCCACTCGGATCCGATGAAGGGATCGGAACCGGTGCTGAGACCATCGGATACAAAGGACCAGTGCGCTCCGACCTGGACAGAGCCGAAGGCACACTGAATCCCTCGGATCCAAAGCTCGGGCCACGGCTCCAAGAGGTCGGATCCGACAGGCTCGAGGGCAGGGTCGGATCCAAAGTACCAAGTACTGTCGGCGCCGACCCACCCCTGGCTCCAACGCTGCTCGGCTCCGAACGCTCCGAACCCGGATAGCGGGTTGGAAAAGGAGCAATAGGATGGAAAAAAAAGGTGTCGAGTTCCCCCCCGAAGGGGGGGGGGGGTTGGCAAGAGCACTCCCATCTGCAGCTGGGCCTGGATGAACCTTCGCATCATCCAGTCCAAGTCTGCATCGGACATACTAAAAGTAGATCTCGAAGAGGTCACCGAGGCAGGCCTGGAATGCCGCCTCGATGACCTTGATGGAGATCGGGCCTCCTCCTCCTCGGGCCCTGGGGAGAAACAAGGGGTTCGGAGCCGAGGAGGAGGAACCTAGAAGCAGTGGAGGGAGAAGCCTGCTTAGCTGGCGGGGCCGAAACGGAGGTCTCAGCTCGCTGCTTGTGGTGCTTCTCCCTCCGTTTCTCCCTCCTGGCCTCCCTGTCCTCCGACACTTTAGTGGGAGTTTGCATCCCGGATGGAGGAAGGGGGGCAGGAATGGCAACAACCACAGGCTGTGATGGAGCCACGGGAGCAGCGGAGGCCGGAGCCGAGTCCGGGGGTAAAAGTCCCGCCAAGACCAGCTTCGACCTCCGCTCTTTCAGTGCCCTGGGGTTGAACGCTGCACAAATGGTACAGCCTGAGGTGAGGTGTTCAACCCCAAGGCACCGAACGCACTGAGTGTGGCCATCAGCTGGGGAGAGCTTATGGCCACACTCGGTACATTTAGAAAAAATGGCTTTTGGGGCCTCGGCCATACTTAAAGAAAAGTAAGTAACACAGACACACAGGCCCCAAAAACACAACACCAACACACACACTCTAACAACCAGCAAAGGGAGGGAAAACTACTTAAAAGAAAATATTTTTACTCTAAAGGGAACCTAACACTTACACACTTAAAAATTTTAGTGAAAAATTTAGAAAGTTGACAGAAAATAGAAACTTAACTGCCCAGTACTAGACAAGCTCACAGGAATCCAGCTATCCACAAGCGCGGCAAACTAGATCCGAGGTCATGGAGGGTTAGCAGGGGATTATGGGTGAGGGGAGGAGCTACGTGCTCGGATCCATTAGCTTGAAACAAGTTGCCGGCTCGGATCCGATATCGGATCCAAGACCCACAAGTTGCTGACAAATGAACTCCCTACTTCAGATAGAATGTTTACAAAATAAAATTTGGGCAAACTGAAATAAACATAAGTAAAGGCAGGATGTGTTGTAAAAGTAATGGATATAGAAAAAAGAGCCATGTAACAATATACTGCAACAAAGATGGAGTCAAGAAAAAAAAGGTGATAATCCAAAAGAAATTCAAGCTTGTAGTAGATGTGGCTACAAATATGCCCTACTCTTAATCAGTCCCACAGAATCTCTACCAGAAAAAGGACATTTCTCTAAAATGTGCAAATGGAAAATACGTATTTTCAAAACAATGCTTGTATTGTTGAAACGAAAAGTGAAAATGAACAGTACAAACATTTCTGCCTGGTACTGAAAAAGTAAAAAGATTCGATACTTTAAAGTACGAAAATGTATCTGAGGCACTGAGACAGGAATGTAAGTTAAGACTGTTGGAAATAGATACATCAGTATTTTGGGTTGTGTGTTTTTGAGGAGCTAACAACTGTAAAACAAATTCACAGTGTAGAAACCAAATTTATTTGTATTTGTTGTCAGGGCAGAGAACTGATCTCCATGGGTGTTTTACAGACTCAGCCCAGGAGCAGTGTCTGGTTAAATGACATGCTCAGAGTCACATAGTTAGGAAATGGAGGCTGAGAGAATCAAACCTTTCACCACTGGACCACAGGAAACAGGTCATTAACAGATTCTTAATCCGCCACACTGACTGTCAGACAGAAAATATCCCAAGTGTCCCAAAATGTTCCAAATGTGCCAAGAGCCATTCTCCGATACTATGCAAAGCCATAGCAAGGATATCTTGCATGACTTATTCACAGGCATTGAAAACATTCCATAAGAATGTCATATCCAAATAAAAGCTGACAGACCATCAATGACATATGCCCCTAGAATAGTAATTGTAGTTCTCCGGAAAAAAAAAGTTGAACATGAATGGAACAGAATGGAAATATAGATGCCATTAAGAAACAATTAGCGCTAACAGAATACATATAAATTGTTGTGAACATTGATTAGAGTTGCATTTGTACTGATGTGCAAGATCTGAATAAAGTGATTAAGAAAGAAGACTACCATTTGCTTACAATTAGGTGTTTTATTGAAGACTCAGAGAGATGTGGAAAGCCCCAAACTGTGAGAAACAAGCTTTTCATCAAAAGGGGAAAAAAAAGATTTTTACTTAAATTCTGCTTAAATATTTTAAGTTGTACTTATAATGACCCGCATGGTGATACTTTTTTGTCTCAGCTCTATTGCTTCTTCTACTGCAACTACAAAGCACAGGTTTCTGATACTGTACTAGTGGTCTCTTTTTTCTTGTACATTGACTGCCCTACCACATTGTTTTTTTGTACACAGTGTCCTATTATACATCTTTGCATTTAATGTATTCACTAATTGTATAGATATTGTATGAATTTTTCTAATATTGCAATTGTATCTGTTTTAATAATATGTTCATTGGAGCTTTTCTCCCCAGGCCACCACAGAAAATGGGCATTTACGCAGTTGGACTTTCCTGGTAAACAAATGTCATATAAATAAATAAATGTTTTAGCCAAAAAAATTATCTGTTTGCATTGTTTACTTTGTTCTGGGGCCTTAGACTTGTAGCTTTATTTACTGTTGTAGAAGACTGTATTACTGCAATATTTTAGCATTGCTCATACATAATACTGTACTTCTGTCTCCATAAGTAGAATTATTTGTAAAAATTAGCTGTTTGTATTTGACCACTGTCCGGGCCTTAAATCTGTAGTTTCATTCAAGGCTGTGCACAGCTGTGGACTGTTTCCAAATGTGAGCCTCATCTGGTCAGTTATCACAGCATTTTTTCCATAAACAGCACTACTGCTAATCTGATGCCTTAGTCTGTGGTGGGTTTGCAGTAGTGTGAATTATGATCCAAGATTTGTGCTTCAGTACTTTTACAGTTGCTTATATATTCCAGTTTTGCTGCTCTGCTTATTGTTTGCCTGCTTCAAGTTGCAGCTTAGTGCCTTTCTGTTGTCCCCTGTTCTTTGTGTCAACTCCACCCCCAATGAGACACTATACTAAAGTTTCTGATATTCTAACCATAAGACTAAAACTCCAATATTAGCTTTATTTGATTGAATCTCTCTCTAGGAATGTCTGCTTCTTGCAGCTAGAATTTTTTCCAAACACTCTTACACTTTTGCTGTTGTGGATTTAAAATGCTACGTCTTTGGCTTCCACCCCTTATGGCAATCTGACTTCCAAAGTCCTTCCCCTCTTTCAATGCTATTGTATGTTGTGGAAGGGATTTAAGTACTTTTCCCACTGATCATTTTTCATATACCCATAATACTAAGTGCCCAACCAGCAAACTAATATTGGTCTTGAGTAAATTTTATCTATAACACTACTCGTAGACCTAAAATCTGCAATCAAGGGTGGCCAGAACAAAGCCACTATGTGCAGCCAAGCTTACAGCACCTAGTTTGCATATTAAACTGCACTACTATCAAATCTCAGCACAATCTAAACTAGTCTAGTGCCCAACTATCAAGGAGACCATTGTATAACCCAATCCATAATCTACAATAGCCCACCAAAACACAGGTCCAGACAACATGGATATTCAATTTTCAAATGTCTCTGTATCCAGATTTGTAGATATGGACATCCTGAGACAAAGTAGTGATTGTCATGCTCACAGACAACCATTTAATCCTTAAAGAAACTAACACAGTATGCGAGATGCACATACACAATTTCACTGCAGAGAAAAATATTGATGACAAACAAGGTTGTCAGAACGCATGCACGCACACACACACAAACTACATCCACCATAAATAGTGTCCACTACACACACAGACCAACATGCTGAGGCACTAAAAAGCCATCTTCCCAAATCTCAAAGCTCTCCTAAGACTATTAAAAGGATTTCTTACCCTCAACAATCTCTAAAGCGCTCATCAAAAGCAATACAAAACACCATATATATGTGTACACCCACTGCACCCCCCAAGAGTAAAGCCCATAAGGCTTTTGTCATAGGGACTCCAATGTAAGACACACTGATACCCCACTCACCAGACTGAAGAAGAAGAAGATAATGATTAGTTGCATATATGGAGCCAGTATCCACCAAACTACACATGCACTCAAGTTGCTACACCACAGGGACCAGTATGATTCTATCATAGTCCCTGTGGGTGTTAATGACCTAGACGTACTTCCCTGGACTACATAAAAAGAGACATTATTGATCTCTCTGAATATGTCTCTCAGGCAGGTATGTGCTTTGCACTGAGCAGCAATCTACCTTCACCAAGAAGGATGCCATATGATCTTTGATGACTGACTTAATAACCGTCTTAGTTCCTGTTGTCTTTCTGAGGGGATTCAATATTTATCAGCATGGGAGGACATTGTTAACAAACCACATTGCTTCCCAAAGGATGATCTGCCCCTAACCCACCTTGGTTTACAAATAATGGCTAAAACTTTATCCACTCTGCTGGAGCCTTTTTTAGGGGAATGCCAAACTGACAAACCTACCAACATAGCAAATAAAACCCAAAGAGACATAAAAGTGTTACAGCTCACTGTTAGGAGCCAAAAGAATAAACTCCACACCCTACAAGTTCTGCTCAGTCAGAATACAGACATATGTGCCATTACTGGTCCAGTGTTCGAAGGTTGCCAATGTCTTTGTTTATAAGGTCCTTGATAATACATTCCATGGCCTTGCAGATCGGGCTCATCAGACTGATGGGGCGGTAGTTCACAGGATCCAAGGTATATCCCCACAGAAAGTACTCCATCATCACAAAGCTACAGTGCCTTCCACACATTTAGACCATCAGCTGCACAGACATGGACAAAACCATCTACATTAGTTTCATAGGTTGGTACTAGTCTATCGGCCCTAGGGCCTATACAAGCCTAGCCATAACAATTCCCTGGATATTTCTTCCCACAATATTTACTTTCCTGGACCCCTGTCTTGCAGGGAGACTGGCATGATCCCTAATCTCCCATCTAATCGTCAAAGTTCCTTTTGAAGAGGGCCAAAGAGGCGCACTGCTTGACATGTATGGGCAGTCTATTCCAGAGTCTGAGGAGTCCCTGGGTCAGGAACCTATCCCTCCAGCATGTTTTGTTCATTGTGATGACAAGGCTTAGATCCCTGGAGCGTGTGGCTCTGAGGGATTGGGATTTTTTTTAAGTGTAGCATGTCCAACAGCTCTGGGTTTGACATGGCCTTGTATGTTAAGTAGAGAACGACTCTAAGATATGTGACAGACTATAGCCGGAGTTTTTTTAGACTGTCAGCATAGGGCATCTGCTTTAGGCCTGTGATTCTTTTAGTGAGGTGTTTCTGCGGCCTTTCCTGTTGTTGCAGATGTCTTGAGAGGTACATGGGGTGTTGTATTCTATAATGGGTCTAATGAGGGATGAGTACAGTGGGACAATGACCTTTTTTCTGGATTAAAAGCCCTTGGTGATGAGGTGTGCCACATAGAAGGATTTCCTGACTGTTGTGGCGATGTGGTTATTGAAGGTGAGACCACTGTCCACCTGTGTCCCTAAGTCTCTTATCACACTTTCAGTGTTTAATGTACTGCCACCTATGGGGTAATTCATGGGTATATGTTTTTGCCCCAAAGTGGATAATTATACATTTCTTGGCATTGAGCTTGAGCCCATGGCTCTGGCACCAAGCATCTGTTTCTGTAAGGTCCTCTTGTAGCATATCCACATCATTTGGGGAATCAATAATGGCTCCCAGTTTGCAGTAATCTGCAAACTTTTTTAGCCGGAGTCCCTTATTGTTGGCCTGTACTTCAGAGAAGTAGATGCCAAACAAGAGCGGTCCCAGGACTGAACCCTGAGGTACTCCATTTGTCACTTTTTGGGAGCTGGATTTGGAGTCGGCTACTTTTACAGTGTGGGTTCTGTCAGTAAGCCAGTTGGCAGCCCAAGTGATGTAGGGATTAATGCCCAGCTTAGTAAGTTTATCTATGATTCCAGAGTGGGGGGTGGTGTCAAAGGCCTTGGTGATGTCCAGACAGGCTGTGTGGACCACCTTACCCTCATCCACAGCTCTGGAGACGGATTCAAAGAAGTCAATTAGATTCAGGAGACAAGATTGGCCCTTCACGAACCCAAACTGGGTGGGGTCCAGTGTTCAAAGGTTGCCAATGTCTTTGTTTATAAGGTCCATGATAATACATTCCATGGCCTTGCAGATCAGGCTCATCAGACTGATGGGGCGGTAGTTCACAGGATCCAAGGTATATCCCCCCCTTGTGGAGTGGGATAACTAGCTGTGAGCCACTCACTGGGCACGAAGCCTGAGGTGAAGCTATGATTAAACATGACACTTAGGTGAGATGCCAGTTCATTTTGCAGTTCATGTAGTACACAGCCTGGGATGTTGTCTGGTCCCATGGATGCTGTATTCTTAGCTTTAGAGAGTGCAGCTTTTACCTGTGTGGCCATTATTACTGGAATTTGGCAATCTTTCGGTATGGAGATGGGCCCTTTAGGGGGTGAAGTTGGCACTGAATCAATCTGCCAGGATATTGGCAATATCCTTGGGATCAGTATATTTAATGCCATTCTGTTGTAGCTCACAGCAGATCTAAGCATTGCCATTTAGATTCTTGACATAGCTATAGAATGCCTTGTGGTTGTCTTTGGGATCTTTGGCAATTTTATTTTCGGAACTAGCTTTAGAGGATTGTATGAGGGATCTCAGCTTCTTACTGAGGCTGGTAAGGGAGTTTTTTGCATCCTGGGATTGTCCTCTTTTCTGCAACAGTTTCTTCCTTTTGTTGTAAAGTTTGTTTATGGCAAGGGACCACCAGATTGGCTTCCATTTTTTGGAGGAGAGCATCTTGGTTCTATTTGAAATGGCACGATTCATGCAAGAGTGGATGTGTTCGTACAGTGTCTTAGTGTAGGATTCAGCAGTCGAACTTTCAGTTTCCGTCTGCATGGGTGTCAAAGTTTGTCAATTCTGACTTGAGTAGCATGAAGTTGGCTTTGGAGAAGATTTTTACAGAGGTTTCCTTATGTGGGGGGTGGGGGAGGGATGTGGATGTCAAGGGTGATTAGCTTATGGTCAGATCTGACCAATGAGGGGGTGATCACAGGTGTGGAGCATCGATTCCCCATGTTGGTAATGACCGGGTCTAGGATATTGGAGCCCCTGGTGGGACTATAGATTAGTTGATCCAGGGCATTGGAATTTATGAATTCCAAGAACCGTTGGGCAAAGGTATTGGTACACGAGTTGTTTTCCCAGTTAATGGCAGGGTAGTTGAAATCCCAGTATTAGGTTGTTTGGTTGTATCTTAATATTTTCCAGTATGTTTAGAAAGGTGTAGTGAGAATCTTGGGGCATGGTGTATACCTGTAAGTTGATTAAACAGGATGGTGCCCTGGAGTTTACCCATGTACAAATCACCATAGACAAAGTCCCACACCATATCCTAGCAAGCTACAGGTTTGTATTCTTGGTATGTCCCAAGAATCCCATAGCTCATACCTAGACCTACTGGAGCCTCTCACCATTAAACCAAATATATGTTATTCATGGGAGACAAACTATCCCTCTTCAAACTGGGAAACATACACTGCTTCAAACTCATAGGCACAACACTTTCTGGACTTTATTAACACAAATACCCTTGACCAGATGTTGCGCACACCCACCAGAGGTTCAAACATACTGGACCTGGTACTCACCAAAATGGGAGAGTGCTGCACACCCACGGTGTCACATCCTCTCTGGTGAGGTTAGACCACAAAGCTGCCTTCTTCAAAATAAAAATCAACTCAGTAACCCCAGCAAACCCTGTAACAGTCAAAATCTATTCCAAAGCAAATCACATCCTATTAAGTGATAGTTTGTCAAAAGTCAGTGCCCCTCCTTAAATCAAGTTCACAGCAACCTATGTGGAATTGTTCACAGAGACCCTGTGCAACCATGTGAACTGCTGTACAGAGACTGCAGTACCTACCAGAAGAAAACTCAAAACAAATTCTAAAAGCAAATCACACTGGTGGAATCCTAATCTTAATATGGTTTATAACAAAAAGAAAAAAGTCATGACTAAAATCTGGAACAACTCCCATAATGATAAAATCTCTCTAATTAAGCCACACAGGAAACTAAAAGGACAAATTAAGTCCAACAAGGCCAATTACAAGGTCATGACAGCCTCACAGACTAAAGAGAACCACAAGGCCTTCTACAGCTATGTCCGTAACCTCAAAGGTTCCTCAGCAGTGTGTCGAACTGGTGGTCAACAGTGCCACTTTCACTGACCAGAGCGATGAAGCAAATCTGTTGGCTGACCAATTCAGCTCAAACTTCCCCACCCAATCCCTCACTACCTCCCTCCATGAAATACCCAACAGCATGACCCCCTCAAACTTTTAGCAGGAGCAGTTCCCAGTGGCGTTTGCTAAAGCCAAAATCACAGCCACAATGGGCCTCAACAATATCCTAAAATGCTTACTACATAGCTTGAAACATGACCTATCAGGACCACTTGAGCAACGTGTTAACTACAGCCTCAAAACAAGCTTTGTACCACAAGAGTGGAGGATTGAAACAGTAACCTACTTCACAAGGGTGGACCATCAATACACCCACTAGCCTGATTAATCTAATATGTAAAGCCATGGAAGGAATTATCATGGAAATGATTAACAATGACATAGACAACCTTCAAACACTGGACCCAACCCAGTCTGGCTTTGTCAAGGGAAGATCATGCCTGCTAAACATGATGGACGTCTTTCAGAAGGCCACCAAGGCAATGGATGAGGGTAAAACAATGCATTCTGCCTACCTGGACCTGAATAAAGCATTTGGCATAATACTTCACTTGTGTACAGATGACAAACTCATTGAACTGGATACAAACCCCTGCATAACTTGTTGGATTGCCAGATGGCTCACAGACAGAAACCAGGAAGTCAGGATTGGTAAGACCACCTCCACTAATACACTGATCTCCAGTGGGGTATCTCACGGGTCTGTGTTGAGACCATTCCTATTTTGGCATCTACTTCTCAAACGTACAGGGTAATGTCAAGGGTCTTTGGCTGACCAAGTTCATAGATGACTATAAACTGAGAGCCATCACAAATTCACCCATGGCACAAACAACTTAAGAGGTCTAACACAGACAAATGACTGGTGCCAAAGTCATGGATTAAAACTCAGTGCCAATAAATGCATTATAGTGTACTTTGTGAAAATGCCACACAGGCTAATTAGTGCACTGATAAGACACCTCTAAGAGCTGATCCAGGAATCTGGGATCTGTGAAAATATGCAGACAGTTATCTGGCCTTTGGCCAATATGTGGCCAAGGTAGTAAGAAAATCATTTTATTTCTCCCAAGTTGTAAGTAAGAGTATGGAATCCAGGTTCAAGGAAGTCATAGTACCACTTATCGTACCCATCATTGGATATAATGCCCTATGGCCAGACATATGCAATAAATGGAATACCCACAGATTTTCCTTACCAGGAGAATCCAGGATATAAACACACTGTCCTGTACATACTGCCTTAATATCCTACTCTGTACTCAGTCTTCAACAGGTTACTGACAGTTGATCTATGCCTTTCATACAAGGCATCCTCTGATCCAGTTCTGACTGACATTTGGCACATCCGCAAAATGAACAGCATCAGAACCACCAGAATTAGAAGTTATGTACCTACCATAACGTTCCATGTTAGTTGTCTTCTCTCGCCTTCTTTCTTGCTGGATGGGGTTCGGAGCCGATCCTCGGCTCCGACTCGGCACTTGCTAAGCTCAAGAGTAACTTCCACCAGCTCGAGGCAGCCCCATATCCCATGATGCAAGGCGGAGATTGCCCAGATCTCGTTTGGTAGCTAGAGGAAAAAATACCTACTATCTTCCCCCAAGGGAAGAAGAAAGCACAGTTTTGTACCTACCATAAATGTAGATGTCCGATAGATATGCAACTGCAGTCATAACATATGGGTTGTCCTGCCTCAGGCAGCCCTCGGTCGGCCAAATTCCAAAGTCTGGGTCCGGCGTCGGCTGGTGTCACCTCCTCTCCGACGTCACAACGGCTGGAGTATAAAGGCATCGGCCGACGCCATCTTCTTCAGTGTTTCTTGCCCCAGATGTCAGGTGCCCACTTAGGAAGGCTAAATTTTGTAAATGGATAAAAAATAATCCCAAACATGCACAACAGTAATAAACAGATACACCATAGGAGATACCCCCAGCTGAAGGGAAGAGGGGTAGTGAACCAAAAAGAAGGATACAGAGGGGTAGGAGAGTGGGAAAATCCGACTGCAGTTGCATATCTATCGGACATCTACATTTATGGTAGGTACAAAACTGTACTATGTCCTTCAAGAATGCAACTGCAGTCATAACATATGGGTTGAATACCATAGCCAAGCTGGGGTGGAAGGAACTATGATAAGGATGGTGTAGCTATAATCCCCTGCAGGACTGCCGAAGCAAAGCCTGCTCGGGATCTGGAGTATAATGGCAGGTGGTAGTGCTTGGTAAATGTATGCACGGAGCTCCATGTAGCAGCCTCTAAAATGTCCTTTGTTGCCACTCCTCTTAGGAAAGCTGTGGAAGTGGCTATAGCTCTGGTGGAGTGTGGCCTAATATTGGCTGGCACACCTTTTCCATGAAAAGAATAGCACAATCTGATGCAATGTCCAATCCATTTTGAAATTGTTTGCTTGGAGATTGCCTTTCCCTGTACTCCAGCAGCATAAGCTACAAACAGATGGTCAGACTTTCTGGTTGCCTTAGTTCTGTCCAAGTAATAGCGTAGTTGTCTGTGTATGTCCAAAGTATGCAGTAGTTTTTCCCCCCTATTTTGAGGATTGGGGAAGAATGTAGGCAGATGAATAGCTTGATTTAGAGACACCCTGGAAATAACTTTTGGCATGAATGTAGGATTTGTTCTTAGGGAGACTCATTCTTGATGAAAAATGAGGAAGGGTGGCACTGCCATGAGTGCCTGTATCTCCGAAACTCTTCTTGCAGAAGTAACTGCTAATAAGAAGGCCGTCTTCCATGAAAGAAATTGCATTTCTGAGGATGCTGCTGGCTCAAAGGGAGGAAGAGTTATTTGTGTCGTGACCCTTTTTGGCATTCCAGATGCTGAATCTTTTCCACTTGGCTGAATAGGTTTTTCTGGTGGAAGGTCTGCGTGCTTCCAGCAAGATCTCTTGAACAGATTTGGAAAGAGAGTTAGGTGTTGAAGTCATGGAAGTCTCCAGGCTGTCAGATGCAATGTTTTCAGGTCTTGATGTACAGTCCTGTAATTGTGTTGCGTTAGGAGCAGGGGCCATAGGGTCAGAGGCCATGGTTTGGTCCAAGTTATGGTCAATAGCAGTGGGTACCAATGTTGCCTTGGCCAGTCGGGCGCTATCAAGATGCCTGTTGGTTGTTCTGCCTTTATTTTCAGTATCACCTTGGTCAGCAGAGGCAGAGGGGGGAATGCATAAATTTTTAGAGAATTCCAGCTGAAGGAGAGAGCATCCATTTTCCAAGCTAGAGGGTGATGAGTCCTTGTGCAGAACTTTTCCAGGTGATGATTTAGGTGGGAAGCAAAAAGATCTACGTCCGGTATTCCCCATGTCCTTGTCAGTTGAGAGAAAATGTGAGGGTGCAACATCCATTCGTGTGGATCCATGAAGTTTCTGCTCAGATTGTCCGCCAGTACATTGTCCTTGCCAGGTACAAACTAGGATTGTAAGTGTATCTTCAGGCTCAGGGATTTTTCCCAGAGAAGCATTGTTAGTCTGCAGAGGGGATAAGAATGAGTGCCTCCTGCTTGTTTATGTACCACATGACAGTGGTGTTGTCTGTCCTTATTAGTAAATGTCCTTCTTGTAGTGATTTTTCGAAAGTCTCTATGGCATGTATCACTGCCAACATCTCTTTTGGTTTATGTGCAGATGACTTTCCTTTACGCCCATAGACCTTGAATGCATCTGCCCTCCATGTGCGCCCCCCATCCATGGTCTGAGGCGTCTGTTGTGATCATTTGGCCTGCTTGAGGTCTGTTGAAAGACATGCCTTTGTTTAGCTGACTGGCTTGAGACCACCATAGAAATTCCTTCTGCAGGCATGGAATAAGTGGGATTATGTCCTCTAGGCTGTTGCTGTGCTGAGACCATAGGTTTTTTAAATACCATTGCAGCTTTCTCATATGAAGTCTTGCCAAAGGTATCAGAAGAATACAAGATGCCATGAAACCCAGGGCCTGCAGGATTTTCCTTGCAGTCAGCTGGGAAAGCCTTGCTAGGCCTTTGAAGTACTCTGGTAAATGCTGCTGTTTTTCCTCTGTGAGGTAGGCCATTTGTGTTTCCATGTCCAGTTTGGCTCCTAGGAATGTAATCTGTTGAGATGGTAGTAATTTTGACTTTTGAATGTTGACTGTGTATCCCAAGGCCTGCAGTAGATGCATGACATAGTCCAAATTCTTTAAGGTTTGTTTGTTGTCTGCTTGTATGAGGCAGTTGTCCAAGTAGGGGTATATTTGAATCCCCTGCTGTCTGCAGTGTGCCACTACTGATGCCAGGCATTTCGTGAACACTCTGGGCGCAGTAGACAAGCCAAACGGCAATGCTAAGAATTGATAATGCTCTGTTCCTGCAAGAAATCTGAGGTATCTTCTGCAGCTTTGTCTGATTGGGACATGCAGGTATGCCTCCTTGAGGTCCAGAGTGACCAGCCAAGACCCCTTGCCCAGCATGGGAAGAAGCTGCTGTAACGTCAGCATTTTGAACTTTGGCACAATGAGGAAAGTCTAATGAATAAAGAGTTGGTGTCAGCTCCTAAAAACTCGTAAGTTCAAAAACGAAAAGCAAAAAACAAGTCGGATTACCTTTGCAATGTTCAGTCCCGGTCTATTCAGACCAAAAGAGATGCAATATACACTCCTGTTGACTTGTTGCAAAATGCAAGCAACAAATAACGGAAGCGGACCAAAATTCCGTTGTCGGCAGTTAGTCCCGGTCTATTCAGACCATAATCAGCGGAAAAATTGACTAAATAGTAAGCAAACCAAGATGCTGTTGTCAAATGGTTAGTCCAGGTCTGTTCAGACCAAAAGCCAGCAAAAAAACAACTTGGTTACCATACAATACAAAAATGAAAACGATTCTGCAGTCAAGTGATACGTAAATTCAAGCAACACCAGATAATGATGAATAAAAGTTCATTTATTGGATCCACAAATAACGATGGTAAGCGCTTTCGCAACAAGTGCTTTTTCAAACCAATACATTTTCTTTCAAACAGCATGCCCTTTATATACTTAATTCATTGCTGCTTAATGAGCAAAGGAAGTTAACCACTTAAAGAGATATGCAACTCTGCAACAACACATACATAAGTATATTTAACCATGCCAGGCATTATAATGATAAGAACAAATAAAAATTTATGCTTATATAAATAATGCCATGATGCAATATGTAATACATATATCTTAAACAAATTCAATTTAAAATAAATTCAATTTAAAATATGTAACAATAATCATAAAATTATAATTCGAATAAATTCAATTCAATTAAATGATATAATTTGTGAATTAACTATATATGAATATATAATATAAGTTAAATTAATAAAAACTCCTATTATAAAAACTATTATTTAACAAAAATTAATGTATGTATCAATATACACATAACAAATGAAATGTATGTATATATGTGTATAAAATTTTTTATATATGAATAGATTGACTGCATTGAAAGTGTATGTATGTATGTATGCAGAGGATAAAAATATGAATATAACTATATTATATGCGTTAATATATTATATGAAAATGTTTTTGTCTGAAATTCAAAACAAAAATAAAAACCTGAATGTGTATATATCAGTTTGATAAGTGTTGCATAAGAACATCTGAATACCATTCATCGGGGTCTACTTCTCCTGTTTTTTAACATAGGTTTCAACGGAACCCTATCATTCAGCCCTGGGGCACAGTGTGCTCTAGTTTTTATAATCCATTGGGCCTCAACTGACTCTGTAATGTTTTTTATGTCGCCCCCTTTTGGGCTGGGTTGTAAAACTTGCAGGACAGAAAAAGAAAAATTGTGTGTGCTGTCATTATTTAGCGCATGCTTAGATAAAGCATTCACTTGTGATTTTATTCGCATTTGATAAAGATGTTCCCTAATGCGTTCCTTCAACATCCTGTCCGTTTTCCCTATATAAAAAGACATACAGGAGACACATCTCGCTATATAAATCAGATGCTTAGAGGTGCAATTGGCATTAACCTTTAAATTAAATATTTCACCTGTAACTGGATGCACTAAAACAGAAAGGTTGGATACATAACTGCAATAATAACTGCAACTCTCTAATGGCACTGGTATCTTGAGTGTAATAAAGTGTATATCTAATGGTGTTTGCCTTTGAGAGAGAAGTGAATCAGTTGGTAGATTTCCTCAGTTTTACTATGGAATATTCTATACATAGCATTTCTTTTTTGGATATTCAGATTTGGCGCTTACCAAATGGGATTTTTAACACAGGCATGCACAGGAAGTCCTGTCACAGGAACAGTCTATTAAGTAGGGACAGCATGCATCCCCCCATGTATTCAGGAATATTTTAAAAGGGCAGGGAATGAGGGTTTCTAGGTTAAACTCGAGCCCTGTTATTTTTGAGAATGAGATGGATGCTTTAGTAACCAGGTTCAAGAATAGGAACTATAAGATATGGGAAATTAATGACGCATTGAGTAAAGTCCTGGAACTGAGGCAAGGTAATGCAGCCCCTATTTTTTCTGACAAGGGCTTAAGTGAGTATAGATTGAACAGTGAATCAATTATACCTGAAGGCAAAAACACCATTAGATATACACTTTATTACACTCAAGATACCAGTGCCATTAGAGAGTGTATTACTAAACATTGGGATATTCTTAAGTTAGATTCAGAGATCTCACAGTTCATAGGGGAACATCCTTGCTTTGCTTATAAAAACAAGAAAAACCTGCATAAGTTACTTTGCTGCGCTGATTACACTACTACAGATACAGTTTCTGAGTTTGTAGGTACTAATCCATGCAATAATTGCAATTATTGCAGTTATGTATCCAACCTTTCTGTTTTTGTGCATCCAGTTACAGGTGAAATATTTAATTTAAAAGTTAATGCCAATTGCACCTCCAAGCATTTGATTTATATAGCGAGATGTGTCTCCTGCATGTCTTTTTATATAGGGAAAACGGACAGGATGTTGAAGGAACGCATTAGGGAACATCTTTATCAAATGCGAATAAAATCACAAGTGAATGCTTTATCTAAGCATGCGCTAAATAATGACAGCACACACAATTTTTCTTTTTCTGTCCTACAAGTTTTACAACCCAGCCCAAGAGGGGGCGACATAAAAAACATTACGGAGTCAGTTGAGGCCCAATGGATTATAAAAACTAGAGCACACTGTGCCCCAGGGCTGAATGATAGGGTTCCGTTGAAACCTATGTTTCAGCAGCAGCTGGAGAGGCCACAAAAGTTCCTCACCAAAAGGATAAAGGGTCTCAAAAATCTGTCCTATGCTGCCCGACTGAAAGAACTCCAGCTCTATTCAGTCGCTTACCGCTTGCTCAGAGGTGACCTTTGCCTAACATACAAGGCCATGTCAAACCCAGATTTGATGAATATGCTTCACCTCAAAAAATCTAGATCCATCAGAGCCACAAGGGCGGGAGACTTAAACCTCGACACGGCTATTAATAGGACGTGCTGGAGGGATAGATTCATCACCCAAAGACTCCCTATGCTGTGGAACAAAATCCCGGTACATGTGAGGCAGAGCACCTCGCTGGCCTTGTTCAAGAGAAATCTTGACCAATGGATGGGAGATCGCAGATATACCCCAGGGATTACCTCAGTGTCACTGCTCGACAGAGGCACAGCAAAATAATGGGTATAGTTCCCCATACTAAAGGGGTGGCGTAAGCCACAAAACGATGGGCTAGGCTTGTAAATGCCCTTGGGCAGATAGGTTCATAGGTTCATACTAGGCTATGAGCCTAAAAAACAGGAGAAGTAGACCCCGATGAATGGTATTCAGATGTTCTTATGCAACACTTATCAAACTGATATATACACATTCAGGTTTTTATTTTTGTTTTGAATTTCAGACAAAAACATTTTCATATAATATATTAACGCATATAATATAGTTATATTCATATTTTTATCTTCTGCATACATACATACACTTTCAATGCAGTCAATCTATTCATATATATAAAAAATTTATACACATATATACATACATTTCATTTGTTGTTATGTGTATATTGATACATACATTAATTTTTGTTAAATAATAGTTTTTATAATAGGAGTTTTTATTAATTTAACTTATATTATATATTCATATATAGTTAATTCACAAATTATATCATTTAATTGAATTGAATTTATTCGAATTATAATTTTATGATTATTGTTACATATTTTAAATTGAATTTATTTTAAATTGAATTTGTTTAAGATATATGTATTACATATTGCATTATGGCATTATTTATATAAGCATAAATTTTCATTTGTTCTTATTTTTATAATGTTTGGCATGGTTAAATATACTTATGTATGTGTTGTTGTAGAGTTGCATATCTCTTTAAGTGGTTAACTTCCTTTGCTTATTAAGCAGCAATGAATTAAGTATATAAAGGGCATGCTGGTTGAATGAAAATGTATTGGTTTGAAAAAGCACTTGTTGCGAAAGCGCTTACCATCGTTATTTGTGGATCCAATAAATCAACTTTTATTCATCATTATCTGGTGTTGCTTGAATTTACGTATCACTTGACTGCAGAGTCGTTTTCATTTTTGTATTGTATGGTAACCAAGTTGTTTTTTTGCTGGCTTTTGGTCTGAACAGACCTGGACTAACCATTTGACAACAGCATCTTGGTTTGCTTACTATTTAGTCAATTTTTCCGCTGATTATGGTCTGAATAGACCGGGACTAACTGCCGACAACGGAATTTTGGTCCGCTTCCGTTATTTGTTGCTTGCATTTTGCAACAAGTCAACAGGAGTGTATATTGCATCTCTTTTGGTCTGAATAGACCGGGACTGAACATTGCAAAGGTAATCCGACTTGTTTTTTGCTTTTCGTTTTTGAACTTACGAGTTTTTAGGAGCTGACACCAACTCTTTATTCATTAGACATATACTGGCTTTAATACAGTTGGTGCAATTTGCGGCAAAGTGTGCGGCAGGTTTTTTCAACTTTATTTTTATTTTTGTCGACAATGAGGAAAGTGTTTAGATTTGACAAGTCCAGTATGGGTCTCCATTTGTTTTCTTTTCTTGGAACAAGGAACAGTCTTGAATAAAATCCCTGGCCTTGCTCCTGAGGAGGAACCCTTTCTATTGCTTTTATACTTAATAGTTTGGAAACTTGAGAGAGTGCCTCTGCCCTTTGATGATGTGGCAGGTTTGGCATGCCTTGTCTTATTGGTAATGTGTGGAAGTGGAATCTGTAGCCTTTGTTTATCAAATCCAGAATCCAATTGTCTTTGGTTAAGATATGCCAGTTTTGTGAGAATAAGGCTAATTTTCCGCCCAAAGGTGCTTCTCTTTGAACCTTTGTAGGCGGTACGAAAGTGAAGTCATTGTGATTGCCCCTGTGGTGCAGCTGAACTGTCTGCGCCACTTCTTTGATTAGGAGGTTGCCATTGGCGGCCTGTAAGATCCACGGTGTTGTCCTCTACCCCTGGCTCATCTGCTTTTTCCCTTTGAAACTTGTCAGAGCCGGGAAGGACCAATTTTTGAGGGCCAGTTTCTGCTGAATCTGGGTGGCTGAACCTGAAGGAAATCCTTTACTGTCTGTACTGACTTTGCTTTTTCTCTATGGATTTCAATACATCTTGTGCAGTAGCACCAAAAAGCTTTTGTTTCTCCAAAGGTGCATCCAGTAACTTTACTTTAACATGGTCAGGCAAAGATTGATCCTTCAACCAAGCATGTCTATGTATTATAGCCCCAGTCATAGCTGCCCTACATGAAGCTTCCAGTGCATCATAACCACACTGCAGAAAATGGTTATTAACCTGCTGAGTGCTATGAATATGATCCTGCAGTGCCTTTTTATCAATAGGCTCAGAAGAGGCTACCTTTTTCTGTAAATCATCCAGGAGAAAATCTTGGTACTGAAACATGTGAAAAAGGCAGTTAAGAGACCTCATGGCTTGGGTAGTAGAGGTGTACACTTTTTTACCCCATCTCTCCAGGGACCTTGCTTCTCTGTCAGCTGGCAGTGGGTTTTTGGCAGAGGAGGAAGCCACTCCCTTGGGGCCCTGTGAAATAGTTTCTAGATCCACAGAGTGGGCCTTAAAAAGGTGCTTGTGAGTGTCAGGGACCCTATAATATCTGTCCGGCTTGACAGGAGCAGGAGGAAGAGAGTCAGGGTTGGCACTGGAGTCAGAGAAAACATCATCCAAAACATCCATAACTGGAGGGATAGCCAGAGGTCTGTGCTGGGGGAGCTTGAGGAAAGTACGAAGCCTTTTCCTGGAGTCAGAGAATTCCTGACCCTGCCATTGAAAATGTTCCTTCATGGAATGCAGAACTTCCCCAAACGAGAAATCCTCTGGAGGGGAGGCAGAGGGAATAGATTCCTCAGCATCAGAGTCCTCATAGGCCTGGAAAGTTTCTTCTTGAGTGTCAGAGTGCTCAGAATCCCCAGAGGCTTAATCCGAGGAGAGGTTGTCCGCCTGCTCAGTTCTAGGCCTTTTCTCTGCAGGTGACTGAGAACCCCTGTCCGGATGAGGCTGAGACCCCCTGATAAGGGAAATAAGATCTGCAGCCAGAGACATGATCTGCTTATCAGAGGAAGGGGCCTGGGCAGGTTTAGGATGGGCCTTGGCCTGACTGGCGGCCTTAGCACGTGCAAAGGCCTTGATGGACATGGAAACAGGAGGCCTAGCAGCCCCACGTGCAGGCGTTAGCTTGTCCACAGGAATGGTGTCGGGTAGGTCCAGAACTTCGGTTTCCAGAGGAAAATCAACAACCCGCACCGGAGAGGTCTCCGAGACCGAAGGTCGTGTTAGTGCTGTGTCGTCGGCCTGGAGCGGTAGATTTACCACTTCCGAAGGAGCCGGAGCGCTAGTAGAGGGTTTAGGAGAAACATCGGTAGTGGACGCGGGCCGAGGATGTCAGTCCCGGTCCTTGCGTTTTTTAGCAGATTGGGTTGTCGGTTGTTCCGACGGCATGATATACGCAAAAGATTCACCGAAGAAGTCCTCGGCGAATTCTGCCCGGCGCCTGAGAGTGCGCTTATTAAAGCAGGCACAGGCAGCACAGGCAGAGACGTCGTGGTCTGGGCCCAGGCAGGGAAGGCAGAGAGAATGGAAGTCCTTATGAGGTATTTGTTTACCACAAGACAAACAATTATTAACTTTCTCAATTTGTTCTGACATCGGCGGAGGCAAGAATAAATGTTCCAACGGGTACTTAGCTTTAGATGACTTCGGTACTGAAAACACAGGAGCTGACCAACCGGCACTTGCGAACTGCTTCTGCTTCGCACCGCGCAAGAAAGACTGAAGAAGATGGCGTCGGCCGATGCCTTTATACTCCAGCCGTTGTGATGGTGCTGCGGAGGCGACACCAGCCGACGCCGGACCCAGACTTTGGAATTCGGCCGACCGAGGGCTGCCTGAGGCAGGACAACCCATATGTTATGACTGCAGTTGCATTCTTGAAGGACATCAACTAACCTGAAAAAAAAACTTTAAGGGGAACCCAGGTAAATAAGTGCAGAGCTAACTGGTGTCCAAGGGAGAAATCTCCCGGAGAAGAGGATAGTTCAAGGTCTGTCCAGGCTAGGGGGACAGGAGGGAGGGACGCAAGAAAGAAGGCGGGAGAAGACAACTAACGTGGAACGTTATGGTAGGTACAAAACTTCTAAATGTTAAGTTGTCAATCTCGCCTTCATTCTTGCTGGATGGGACCGCGTCCCTAGCACCTCTATCCTGGGTGGCTCAATGGAACAGACTCTTGAGAACTGTGGAACCAAAACTCGCCCTGTCCCTGGAGGCCAAATCCAATTTGTAATGTGAGACGAAGGTATGAGGAGTGGCCCAAGTGGCTGCTGCACAAATAGTGTCCAAGGGTAGTCTAGCCTGAAAGGCTGTAGATGTGGCTAGGCCTCTGGTAGAATGTGCTTTTGGTTTTGAGATCAGCTGTTTGCCCCTAAGCTGATAAATATAAGAAATAGTGGAAGACAGCCATCTGGATAAGGTCACCTTAGAAACAGGGAGACCTTTCTTATTTTCAGCATAAGAAAGAAAAAGCTGATCAGACTTTCTAGATTGCTTTGTTCTGTCCAAATAATATCCGAGTTGGCGATGAACATCTAGGCAATGCAATTTTTGTTCCGCCCTGTCAGAATAATTGGGAATAAATACTGGAAGATCAATAGATTGGTTTAAATTTGTCTTAGAAGCAACCTTGGGTAAAAAGGACGGATTAGTTCTCAAAGATACTCTATCCTTGTGGAAGACCAAGTAAGGGGGACGAACACAGAGAGCATGAAGTTCAGACACCCTTCTAGCTGAAGTAATAGCGACTAGAAAGAGTGTCTTCCAAGAGAGAAATTTTAATGAGCATGTAGCAGCTGGTTCAAAAGGGGGAAGTATTAAGGATGCCAGCACTAAATTTAGATCCCACTGCGGTGGAGGATCCCTAACAGGGGGTTTAAGTAGGAAGATCCCTCTGAGAAAGGCTTTGCAAAGTTTGTGAGACATAATGTTCTGGTCTGCAAATCCGACATGAAAATTCGAGATTGCTGCCAGCTGGACTTTAACTGTGGAAGAAGAAGAACCAGAGTGAAAGATTTCAGCTAAGAAGTCCAAAACTGACTGAATAGGGGCAGTAAAGGGATCTATGTTCTTAGACCTTGCCCAAAAGGAAAAACGTTGCCATTTGCTAGAGTAAATCCTTCTGGTAGAGGACTTTAGAGAAGCTACTATGATATCCCTAACGGGATTAGAGATCATAGGAAGCCTGGCTAAGGAAGGAAGTGGAGCAACCAAGCAGTGAGGTTGAGGGAACGAATGGACCAGTGCAGTTGACCCGACTGGTGGGTCAGAAGATCTGGAACTGGGTCCACATGCCAAGGCTGCACTACGAGATGTCGATGAAGGAACGGGAACCAAATTTGTCGAGGCCAGTAAGGAGCAATGAGAATCAGCTTGGCTCATAAGTCGGTAGCTTTCTGAAGCACTTGAGGAATCAACGGAAAAGGGGGAAAAGCATAAAGAAGTCCCCGGGGCCAATCCTGGGTTAGAGCGTCTCTGGGGGGATGGCCTGGAAGTGGAAAGAGAGAGAAGAAGTCTGGGCATTTGCTGTTTTGGGGTGTAGCAAAAAGGTCGCAGCAAGGAGGGCCCCACTTCTGAAAAATCTCTTCCGCTATAGATTGTTTGAGAGACCACTCGTGAGGCATGAGTATAGCTCTGCTCAACCTGTCCGCTATGATGTTGGTTTTCCCGGGGATATGCATTGCTATCAGAAACCGCTGAGAGGAGATCGCCCATTGCCAAAGTCTGAGAGCTTCTCGACACAGAGGATAGGACTTGGTCCCGCCCTGTTTGTTGATATACCATACTACGGACATGTTGTCCGTGTGAACTGCAATAGTTCCTAAAGGAAGAAAGTCGTTGAGGGCTTGCAACGTTAAAAGCACTGCTCTCATCTCTAGGACATTTATATGCAGGTGGTATTCGAATGGTTGCCACATGTCATGGACCATCCTGCCCTGATAATGCCCCCCCCACCCGATCAGGGAGGCATCCGAAGTGACCGTGGCTACCAGGGCCGGGGGGGACAAATGGTCTGCCCTGATGGACTAGGGGGGAAGAAATCCACCAGGATAGGTGGCTCTTGCAGATCTGTGTGACAAGGATCTTGTGACGCATGGGCAACTGCTGGAAGGACCACTGGGTAAACAACATCCACTGTAGGAGACGCATGTAAAAGCGGGCCAGAGGAAGAAGTGTGATGGCAGCTGCCATTAGGCCTAACACTTTCAGGACCAACCTGGCTTGTACCTTTTTGCTGAATAGGATGATCCGAAAATGATTTTGGATAGCCAGGATTCTTTGATTTGTTAGATTTGCTGACATCCAAGTAGTGTCTAGATTTGCGCCTATAAAGGTAATAGATTGGCAAGGCGATAAGGAAGACTTTTCGAAGTTGACAGAAATCCCTAACTGGCTGCAGAGACGTAGAGTGTAATCCCTGGCCTGGAGAAGTTGATGCCTGGTGGTGGCTGTGAGGAGCCAGTCGTCTAGGTACGGAAACACCTGGAATCCCTGACGTCTCAGGTGAGCCGTGACCACTGCCATGCATTTGGTGAACACTCTGGGGGCTGTAGTGAGACCAAAGGGCAGGGCTCTGAATTGAAAATGATTGGTCCCCAGCCGAAAGCGGAGAAACCTTCTGGAGCGTCTGGTGGATTTTTATGTGATAGTACGCATCCTGAAGGCCTATAGAGCACATCCAGTTGTCTTTGTCCAGAAAGGGCAAAATTGATTGAAGTGTGACCATCCGAAAACTCGTCTTTTTGACAGACTTGTTTAGTCTGCTGAGGTCTAATATTGGTCTCCAGTCTCCCATCTTTTTGGGGACCAAAAGAACCTTGAGTAGATTCCGGATTCTAAATGGCCTGCTGGAACTGGCTGGATGGCCCTTTTCTCTAGAAGTTTTGAAACCTCTAGCTTTGCAATTTGCCTTGGACCGGGTGGAACGTCTGGAAGGGATCCTTTTTGAGGGAAGGGGCTTTTCTCGAAAGGTATTTTGTAACCCTCGGATATGATCGACTGTACCCATTTGTCTTGAGAAAGGGAAAGCCAGGCTTCTGGGTACAGTGACAATCTCCCCCCCAACTTCCTCCAAGGGTGGGCAGTCACCTCAGGGATGCTGGAAGTGCTTGTCAGAGAGAGGCTCTCTGCTGCCCTGGTTCTGCGGACCCCCTCTGCCCCTAGGGTGGCGTCTGTTGTTATTACCCCCTCTGCCTCTGGGGGTAAACTGACCACGTGCGTCAGGCGTGACTCCTTGAGATTTTCGGAACCACATTTTCCCTCCCGTCTGACCTTTGGGGTAAGGTCTTGAAGGGGTGGAGAAACGGACTCCTACGGCAGAAAGAGTCTTGCCGTCTTGCTCGCACCTGGTCAAAGTGTCCTTCACCTGAGGTCCAAACAAAGTTGTCCCATCAAAGGGAGAGTTTGTGAAGGACGCCTTAAAGGGGTCTGCAAAATTGCAAAGTCGCATCCAGGACTGACGTCTGAGAGCCACTCCTGTGCCTGCAGCTCTACTCGCTCCATCGGCTGCATAAGAAATGAGCCACATGGAGGAGTTAGTTATGGAATTTAGGATTCCCAGCTGAAAGGCAATCTTCTCTTGAGCCCCAGCAGCTGATGGATCCTGTACCACCTCACCCAATTCCTTGAGGATATCGCTTTGAAGTCGGGTGAAGTGACATAGATAATTCAGCGAACGCATAGCAAAGGTCGCTGAGGAAAACATCCGCTTACCATACCTGTCCATGGTCCTATACTCCTTGTTAGGAGGATGGACCGGTACGGAAGGATCTGCAAGTTCCTTTTTGGTGGCGGCTGCCACCACCATGGCATCAACCGGGACACCTTTGGTGAGAAACTGTTTTTCAGTGGGGGCCGTGATAAATTTAGAAGGCCTCCTGGGGACTGGTTCCACAGAATCAGGAGGTGCCCACGCCTTCGAGCTATCACGTCCATGAGGGGGTCGAAGGCGGAGAAACCCAGGAGGTGGAGGGTCGAGATCCAAAAGCCTCCAGGTATACCGACTCATCCTCGGAGGGGTTAATGGAGGGCCAGTTCCCCCTCTGTTTCAGGAGCTCAAGAATGTCTGAAAAGGAGACATCCTCAGAGTGGGATCTTGGGGACCCCTCCGACTCATCTAAGTCGGTATCTGATGTCGTAGACTCAGGGGAGTCTAAATGCTTCCTCTTGCAAGTCCTCTTACGTGGGGGTTCCCCTGAAGGATCAGGAGAAACCTCGAAAGAGGAAGGTATTCCCAATGGGGAAACCTGGGGCGATGGATCTCTGGGTCCGGGAGCAAGAGAGTGGGAAGAGATATCTACAGGCACTGAAGAGGGAGGAGCTAAAGGGACCGACTGTTGACTCAGCTCGGGGGCTAGTACACTCCTCATCACCTCGAAGGCTCCCCTCCAAGGGAGGACCGAAAGCTCCCGCTCCCGCTCCGAGGAAACAGGAATCCCCAGCCCCACCGAAAGGGAAGGCTCCGAAGCAGATGTCGGTGCCGAGCTTACCAAAGCCGAAGCTCCGAGGAGGAGAACGGGGTCGGACAAGGGTCCGATGCCACTCCCCCCCTCGGAACAGACAAGGGAAGCCCGACGACCGGATCCCTCCAAGGACGTTCTCAAGGAGGAGCTAGGAGTCGAAGACGACGGATCCGAAAGGAGTGGTATCGGCTCCGAAGCACCAACAGTCACAGTTCCAATAAGCTCCGGCTCCGAGCTCTGAAGGAGAGTCGAAGGAGGAATTTCTGGAGGGTGTGAAATAGCGGTCGTCTGCTGAGACGGACTATGAAGTATCTGGGCCAGTGCCTGTGATTTCAGCAGTCTACTCACCACTCTCTCCAAGTCATGGTCTGAGAGTCTGGAAGACCTTGAGGATTGGCTCCGATGGCTCCACTCCGAAAATAAGGGAGAGGCCGGAGCTGAATGAATAGACTCCAGCGACGGAGATCTGGATCTCTTTCTCGACGGAGCCATCGGAGCCGAAGAACCTTCGGTTCCAGTTGGAGCCGACAATTTGTCGGCTCCGAGCTGGGTCAGAGATGTGTCGGCTCCAGCTGGAGCCGACACAGTCATGGAAGCAAGAGTATCGGCGCCGATCGGCGCCGATACCGAACCTTCAGAGAAGGAAGGATTGGCCCCAGCCGGAGCCGATGTCGACTCTGAGGGAGTCTGAGCCAAGGCTGAAGGCTTGGACACTGAAGCCTGGGCCTTGGGAGGCTTTGAGGGCTTCCCCGAGCCGGACTTAGCCGGGGAGCTCTCAGGCTTTAATAAGCCCCTGAGAATAAGTTTATTTTTACGTTCCTGCAGGACTCTCTGGCTGAAGGAGTGGCAAAAGCACAGGAGTCCTGCAGGTGTAGAGGTCCCAGGCAATAAATACAAGAAGTGTGACCGTCTGTCAGAGACATCTTCTGACAGCACAAGTCTCACTTCTTGAAGCCTGAGACCCTAGCTTCTTTAGACATGACTGCCTCAACACACACACACTACACAGTCAGTCTAAAAATTAAACTAGATTAACAAAAACCAAGTACAAGGAAAAAACACACAGACACACCCAAACAAACCCCGACAGGAAAAATATAGGAGGGGTAAAGACCTAAGGCCCGACTAGAAAAATATAAATAAAGGGAACGGGAATAGGGCTAAGTGAATCGGGAAGTTAACAAAGTAATATATATATAAATATAAAGTACTGGGGTGGACTAAAGTCTCAGAAAAATGGTAGAAAAAATTCACTTCCCAGGAGCTGGTAAAAAGTTACCTCATGAGCGAAGCGGCAAATGAGATCTGGGTAATCTCCGCCTTGCATCATGGGATATGGGGCTGCCTCGAGCTGGTGGAAGTGACTCTTGAGCTTAGCAAGTGCCGAGTCGGAGCCGAGGATCGGCTCCGAACCCCATCCAGCAAGAATGAAGGCGAGATTGACAACTTAACATCCAAGGATTTAAACTTTGCTTGCAATATAAACAGAACATGTTGGCAAGACAGATAGGTGTCTCTGGGGATCCCTGTGCTGTAAAACAGACTCTATATGAAGATGCATCCATCCTTAACCTTATTTAAGCGTAACCTTGACATATGGATGAAAAATTGGAACTTCAGACCTGGTCTGGCCCCATGTTTCTGACAGACAGAGGCGGACAGTAACCATGTACAAACTAACATACCCCCTCCACATAAGCTTTAGAAACGTCTTAACTAACATACCCAATTTCCTAAGAAATGCCAATGATACATATGGGCACAACTGGGTTGGCTTGTGCAGCTATGCTAATACAGGACCTGATGGTCATTAGCCTAGTACTTATGTATAAGCCTATGAACAAGTGGTTGCAAGAATGTCAACTGCTAAGTTTATCTCAGTAATAGATGCAAATGTGGGTTTCTGGCAGATGAGAATAGATTAACACAACTCCAAACTGGGAGCAGTATGCAACTAGGAAGATACAGATTCCTTAGACTGCAGTCTAGTATTTCTTCAGCATCATGGGTGTTTCAAAGAGCTGTTGCTCACATAATTCAGACTATTAGTATGGGGGTACATCACAAAAAAAATATACAGCTGCTGCAGAAACTCACAGCATAATTTCAAGCAATCAGCAAATGTAAAGTAACGTGACAGGTTTGAAATGCATGGGGCATATTCTGACATCAGAGGGATGTACACAATCTGATACATCAGAGACAACTATTTCATCTAGAAAGCTGTCAAGAGCACGGCATACCACAGACATGAAACTATGGAAGAAAAGAGCTTTGAGATGTTAAGAATAACTAATTACATAAGCTCATTCATATAATGTGATATGAATAAGTCAGTTGTGTTGCAAACAGAAGCCAGTTATAATAGCATGAGAACTGTGATCTTACAGGAGTACAAACCATATGGCTATGAGTCAAGCATGTGTAAATACTCTTAAATAAGACATGCTCAGAAAAGGAATTGTCAGTGGGAAAACTAGGCAAAACAACATATTTCTTTGCAAAGGTGCAGCAAAACTGTGAAAAAACTGTATAGACATTGCAATTGTTTCCTCTTGAAAAATACAGCAGGGCCTTAAAAATGAAACTGTTTGTAGTCAGATTCACACACACACACACACACACACACACACACACACACACACACACACACACACTATCAGGTTTTAGTCAGCTGCTTCTTGTCAATTATTGTATTACATTATTCAGCCTGTAACATTCCAAAATGCTAGCTGTTTGTATTTGAATTAGGAAAAAGTAAACTTAAAATCTCTTTGTCTAATGCAGAAGGGTGCTTGTATAAAAGGCTGAGGAAGGTAAATATCTCCCAATATTGACTAATTCAAAGGCATCCCTCTGGTTTTTCTCTAGGTAAACTGACTATTTGAAAATAAACTTGCAGTTTAGTTTATGCTTTCCTCTGGAATTTACAAATCTCCACATGGACTGCAGATGAGAAAAGACAGCTTTCTTCCACAGTCTGTAAGTTTCTGTACAAAGACTTTGCCAGTGTGTCATTTTCAACTGATAAACAGAAGACAGACTGCAGTCATCTTTGGTCCGTAAACAAGTTAAAACCAGCAAGCTGACAGTGTTCTTCTAATGCAATCTCAGCAAAACAAGTTATTTTACATGTGTGTGTGTAATAATTTATATTCG
This sequence comes from Protopterus annectens, assembly GCF_019279795.1. Taxonomy (NCBI): domain Eukaryota; kingdom Metazoa; phylum Chordata; order Ceratodontiformes; family Protopteridae; genus Protopterus; species Protopterus annectens. Next base: position 443,493,057 of record NC_056744.1, on the reverse strand, counting down.
TATATATTTAATTTTCAAACTGCATTGCCTAATTTCAACAGCTTGTGGCTGGTTACAACATGCAAGAGAGTAATAATGCAAAAATGGAAAAAATAATCATGGCAGCCACCTTGGAAAGAAAGTGTCTTAAATTATACATACCAAAATATTATTTTATATACGGGTTATTTTTAAGAGTGTAAAGTAATGTGTAGCCTTGATGTAGCACACTGGTCTGTCTGTTGGCAATGAGTTACAGTAAAAACAAGGAGTTGTGGCAGTGAAATTTATCATCAGTTTCCCCTGAAAGTTATTATGCTTGTGCGCATACAATAATTTCAGTCAAGATACAGTTACAGTTAATAAGACAGGGTTAACAGCAAGTACACTGGACTAAGGGTAAGGTTGGTGGACTGCCCGGTACCAGTGATTATAACTCTGCTCTGTACCTGTTCAATTTGAAACTTATTTGGTTGTGAATGGTATTGGTCATAGCCCAAGGCAGCAGTTTTTATTTGCTAAATGCTTTTAAGCAAAGGTGTCCCACACTGATTATTGCTATTATATTATTAATTAAGACAATGGCACAAACTGAGACTGCCTGTCCTGTCCCTGACTTAATAATTCAAAACACCTCTGACTGGACTTATGCAGTCTACAAAAATGTTTTGTTAACAAGAGATGTGTGTGTACCCTTGGAAACATGCAGATGTAGTACAGAAATGCACACTTCAAAGTAGTTACTTTATTTTCAAGAGAGAGTACTGAGAAAACAAGCAAACTCTAAAGAGTATGGCAGAATGTAAATGACATTGCTGGAGACTGTAACTCAAAATGACTAGTCCAAGCTGGTTTAGCTTCCTTGTGAAAAAGGTGAAATTTAGCCACTGAACATGAATATGTGCAGCATGCAGAACAAATGGGGCAGTTAATATGTCTCCAGATTACTTAAAAACGCATCCTGAACTGCAGAAACTGCAGCTGGAGATAAATGCTTTGAGGCATCCAGAAAACGAAACAGTTTCAGATGAAAAGGAAGTGACAACACAGAAAGGACAAAGTTGCAGAAAGACAGAAGCAGTATCAGCACAAGGAGGAAATGCTCAGTCTTTGTGAAGTGCACATGAACAGCAGGGGGTGAACATCCAGCCCTGAATGCCACTGTCAGTGCTAAATTGTTTCTTCAGTATAAAGAGGGGACAGACCTGGACAGTTTTGTTTGGGAATTTGAACATCTGTATAATCAATACCAACTAGACAAGCAGCGGCAGCAACAATGAACTAGGCTGTTAACTCCCCTGCTCACGGGTAAAGCAATACATGAAATTAGTAAGTTAAGTGATACTGAGTGCTGTGATGTGCTTATGTGAATGCTTCATTTTCTGAAGATTATGGTAAAAAAAGACTAGAGAATACACAAACACAGCAGAATGGAGTGTCAAATCATTTCAATGTAAAATTATGTAATTGTAACAGGTGGGCGAGTGGATGTCAAAGTTTAACCTCTTAAACACTGAAAGAAATTATGATAAGGTAGCAAATATTCAGTATTTTGTCTGATGATATCAGAATTTGGCTGAAAGACTGGAAATGTACCATGACTGAGGAAAGGATAGGAAAGGTTGCCTTTATGTAGCCAACAGGATACAAATGAACAAGAGGGGATTTAACCATCTTCTTCTTTTGGCTTTTCCCGGTTAGGGGTCACCACAGCGGATCACCTATCCGCTCATGATTGGCTGTGGAGTTTTACGGCACAGAGTTGCCAGCCTGGCACCCAATCTTCCACAGAAGACACACACATGCACACACTCACGCCTAGGGCCAATTTAGAGTGTCCAATCTACCTACACCATGGGCAGGATTCACGAAGCCTCCGTGTAAGAGTTATAACTCTTACACGGAGGCTGCAGTTAAACGGAGTGATGTCAGCATGCTCTGGATATTCATGAGAACATGCTGAATCACACCTAAGGCTAACACGGTCCGTGGAAGACAGTAGGGGCGTGTCCGTAGGCCGAGCCCTGCAAGTGGACATGCCCCCAGAAGAGTAAAATTGCCCAAAGTAAACACCCACGACAGAGGCCATGTAAATGTGAATAAACACAACACAACACATGCCCCCACAGACTATGAACATAAAATATATAAATGAACAAGTTATATATTTTTTTTCAATCGTAAAGATGTTTGCCCGTGAGTGCGCTCGTTTGCACGGGCGTGCCCATAGCTTAGCCACAGTTAGCAGTCAGTGGAAAAGGATATAAGAACTAAATATGCAAAGTAAGCCAAGAAGCAATAGCGTAGCGGTAGAGACGTCGGCTGAAGAGCAGGCATTCATGGTTCGAGCCCCCACAACACCAATTTTTATTTCTAGTAAAATAAGCATGAAACAAGTCCCTGACAAACATGTACACATATAAAATCATAGTTTATGTAAAATGTAATGAAATAGTCCATTTATTTTGAAGAAATGTGAGATAAAATAATAAAAGATGCCAGATGTGCCTATAGCTGAGCTACAGTTTAACAAGGTGAGTGCATCTGCCCGTAGGTGAGCAGTGGTTTAACAGGTGCAAAATGAGAGCCCGTAGGTGAGCTGTGGTTTAACACGTTGAAACTGTGTGCCCCTAGCTGAGGTGAGCGTAATATGCGTGCTGATAGCCAAATGAGGCGTAAACCAGCGTACCTTGTTTGCGCGGAGCTGCGCACCGCGCAAACAAGCTAACCGACCAGTATTAAATGCATGTTGGATAACAATACTATAGACCAAGATGTTAGTGAATTTCTATTAATAGAATATCCGGTAACACCTATTTTCAAAGCACTACCCAAGTTACATAAAAATTATAAAGATCCCCCACTGAGACCGATAGTCTCAGGTAGAAAATTGGTAACTGAAAATTTATCTATTTGGTTAGAATATACTTTAAAACCATATACAACAAGAATAATAGAAATTTTGAAAGATACACAACAATTTTTGGAAGCCATAAAAAATGTTGATATATGTGGAAAAGAAGTATCAATGGTCACCCTAGACGTTGTAAATTTGTTTACAGTGATAGAAAATAAATATGGCATGAATGCTGTTTGTGAACTATGCAAAGAAATGGGTGAATCAGATGATAGGAAATTATTTACAATAAGAAAATGCTTGAATTTGGTTTTATCTAACAATGTATTTATATGCAATGACAATGTATATAGACAAACACAGGGGGTAGCCATGGGCACCCCCTGCGCTAATACATATGCAAATTTGGTTTTGTCATTTTGGGAGAGATGTTTTGTGCTAGGGGGGCAAATCAGATGGAAAAAGCATCTATTTCTTTATAGATGTTTTGTGGACGATGTTTTTATTTTATGGGAAGGGGAAAAGAGAGAACTAGTACTTTTCATGGAATATTTGGAACATACCACAACTTTTTTCAAATTTTCTCTCACATGCTCAGATGAAGCTACAGACTTTCTGGATGTCAGAATTAAAAAAAAAAGATCTGGCTTTATTACTTCCTTGTTTCGAAAAGAATGCTGGAAAAATAATTTACTTACTTATGATGGTATGCACCCCAGGCATACATATAAGAATATAATAAGGGGTCAGGTAAGTAGAGCCTCAAGGCTTTGTACTAAAGATAGTGATTTTGAGGAAGAATTGATGAATATGGAACATATTTTTAAAAATAGAGGTTATAATGAGAGGTTGAAAGTAAGTGAATTAAGTCAGGGTAATATACATAGAAAATCTGTATCTTCATTAAAGACAATTTCATCAGAAGAGCAACATGGCCATAAATTTGCATTTAATAGAATGACATTCACGTATAGTAGCAATATACATGGTGTATGTGACATTATTAAGAAAAATTGGCATATACTTTTATCTGATGATAAAATAAAAGAAATAGTAGGGATAGAACCCAAATTTGGATTTAGAAGAAATAAGAATCTGAAAGACATTTTAACACAAGAAAAGAGTAACCACAAGAAAAGTTCCATTTGTCAAGTAGGTACAAAACCATGTGGGCTATGCAAAGCATGTCACTGTATTAATAAAGAGATTGTTTTTAAGCATCCAGTAACAGGGAAATTATTTCATTTTAAAGCAAAAGCCAATTGTAGAACAAAGAATATAATTTATTTAGCTGAGTGTCAGCAATGCAAAGCATTTTACGTGGGAAAAACAAATGATATGTTTAAAGTTAGAATCCTGCAACATCTTTCATGCATAAGAACTAGAAATATGCACAATGCACTTTATAAACATATAGAAGTAAATAATGACCATCAGTTTAGATTTAGAGCTATTGCAAATGTATTTCCTAGTATAAGAAAGGGTAGCCTAGTAGATGCCACTGAGAGAGAAGAAGCAAAGTGGATAATTGAGCTTTTAGCCCATAGGACACCAGGACTAAATAAATTTGTTCCTATGAAACCCGCCCTCAAAGATAGGAGGGTGCAGTATAAATTTTGATTGGTTGGAAACTGTTTTGAATTAGGTATTTAAATGTGACTAAGATTGTTTTTATTTCATCTGAAGAAGGGCAGAGCCCGAAAGCGCTTATCTGTGTTAAAAACTGCTTGTTGAATTTTGCCTTGTCATATTAAATTAACATATGGGAGTAGTAGTATATCACTACACTTGAGTATCATGTATAGTATGTGTGCCATATATTGCTGACAGTCTGCTGATATACTGTTTGTGTTCTCTTCCAGGGAGATGGCGCGTCAGCGTAATCCCACCTACTCTGCAGCGGAAGATGAGGGGATACACCAGAGCCTGGTGCGGGAGTATGACATACTGTTTTCCCGCACCAGCCAGAATCAGCAGGAGAGGGCTGCACTGTGGTAAGACCTTGTCAGTAGGGTAAATGACATTAGCACGCATAATAGGACATATGAGCAAGTACGACATCACTACAGTGATTTAATCAGAAATGTCCATCAGCATGCGTCGGATATCCACAGGCAACAGGTTGCCACAGGAGGTGGGGTGGCCACACATCCCCCCCTCACCAGACTGGAGGGGCTACTCCTAAGTGTTGTGGCTCCAGCCCCAGAACAGCAACAGCAGTACACCTGTATCATGATGGAGGCTGGATCCACACAGCAGCACGACATGGAGCGTGCAGGTAATATGCCATATGTACACTTGACTGTTCTGTACACTGTTAGTTTATGCATGTGTAAGGTGTGTCCGTGGTATATAGCTGTCAACATAATATGTAATTGTGCATGTGTGATATTGGCAATATCAGCAGCTGACGTGTGAAAGGCAACTGGTGTACTACTGCACTGTATCAGATGCAGTATCAATGGCACAGTTGTGCCCACTGACATTAATCTCCTCATTTCTGCAGGTCCCTCCGGGGTTACAGCAAGGCAGGCCATCCATGCTGGTGAGTGTGTTTAACAATACCTATAACAGTCCTGATAGTGCTAGTAATACTAGTGTAACTCAGTAGTGCTCTGTGTGTATACTGCGGGGTGTGCATGTGTGCCTGTGTCCACGTGTGCAGGTGTGCCTGTGTCCACGTGCCCGTGTGTCCATGTGCGCGTGTGTCCACGTGCGCGTGTGTCCACGTGTGCACGTGTGCATGCGTGCGATGTGCACATGTCCACGTGTGCATGTGTGCATGTGTCCACATGTGCATGTGTCCACGTGTGCATGTGTGCTTGTGTGCATGTGTCCACGTGTGCATGTCTGCATGTGTGCCTGTGTGCATAAGTGCATCACTGGTAACATTGTGTGGACACTGTAAACTGTGTTTCCTGTCTTCCTCCCACAGGTTCTGGTGCTGCTCTGGTGCCCTGCAGCAGGGAACCTGAATCTGGTGCCACAAGTACTGGTAATGATGATATCTGTGTAATGGTACAGGAAGGTGTGTCAGGGTCCACCATTGGTCAGCCAATTGACAGTACACAGCTGTCAACCCCATCATTGCGCACAGTCATCCTGCCAGTACATCCTTTGTCACCATTGTCCCTAGGTGATGGACAGGATACAGTGGGCATTGACCAGGGTAATGTGGTATCTGTGGCACATGCTTCCCCACACAGCAGCCATGGGCAGGGTCCTGCGATGGTACCGCACAGACAGTTGCCCATGGGTTCTCGTGGGAGCAGCTGTGGGCGTACTGCCTCTGGCAGACGTGCCCAAAGACGTCTGTCAACCTCAGCTGTGTTTCGGGCTGTCATGCAGGCACAGTCGCGTATGGAAAGGTACACCAAACAGGGTCTGAGGGAGCTGAGAGCATGTCGCACAGCCATGACTGACAGTATGCGTGACATCACAGATGCTATCCGTAATTTCACCGATGTCATAGACAGACGTTGTGGGGACATATTACAGCAGTTCCACAACCAAATGTCCATGAGCCAGGGCAATGGTGGGTGGTTGCGGCGTCGACGTGGCCATATACCAGCAACAGCAGCAGCTGGCAGTCGCCGCAGACGACAACAGGCCCGCGCACACCCCCATAGTGCCAGCAGCAGCCCCAGCAATGCTGGGTCTTGCTGTCATCGGAACGCCCCAGGAGACCACGTGCACGTGGCTCTAGACAGTCCCAACAGGGACCTGTGTCCAGTCAACACACTTCCGCTTCTGATGACAGTACCCAGTCTGGCTTAGTACTGGATACGGTCCGTAGCACCCCTGCCAGGCACAGGTAACGTGTCCGTGCCCACAGACACTGATCTGTATGACCTGCCAGGTGCAGTCTGTGGCTGTCCACAAACCCCTGTATATGCAGCCATGAGGTGGAACTGTGTGCGTGCATACACATATGTGAAATGTTAACACCTAGGGCTACCACATACACGCACACACTGCACCAACAGTGCCCCACCCTGTACTGCTGTCCCTCACCAACACACACACACACACACACATGTCAATTGGTGGTATCAGTGGCAGACTCAGGCATACCTAAGTCACACCCTGTGCATATGATGACACTGTGCCACCTCCTGCAATCTCCAACATCATTGCGGGAACAGGTAAACACGTTGCTGATGCACAGGGTGACTACATAGAAGTGTATTAGTAGTACCATGTTGGTAACAGTACAGTGTGCTGATATGACTGTGTGTATATCCCAGCATGCCTGATGCAGTAACCGTATGACTGTCCTGAATTGTTATCTGCACCCATAGTATGTACCAAAGTGTAACAGCTGCACATTATTGCATGCGGTGGTAAGGATGTCAACAGATAGCCACATACATGGGTAGCACAGGGGAAGCTAATGCAAGTAGTGATATGCAATGATGGACATGTACAGTAATGGTGTCAAGTTGCCCTAGCGACTATGCAATGTGGATGTTTGCATGTTGATACGTGTGCAGTACCAATGTAATCCAAATCACAATTAACTATGACATAATATCAGTTCTACCATGGGCATCTGCGCTGTGCATTCCTGGGTACATGTTGATAGTGCCTACATATTTGCACTGTTACCTACTGTTAGTGTTACCCTTCTTTGCTGTACAATGAACTACTTCCAGCCCTGCTTACTGTAGCTTTGTTTGCATGCATGTTCGCTTGGGGTTCCCTGGAACACTGCTTCCACCTGCAATGCAGAGTTACAGTGCTTCTGTGGACTCCTAGTGACATCTGCATAGCGTCGATCGTATGTCAAGTTTACACATGACAGAGCGTCACTGTTCGCATGTCGTTGCCTGTGACACATTGCACATGTCTTACCTGGCATTTACCCGTGTGCAGTCATATATGCCAGTGCTATGAAACAGTAGCAGTACACCCACACATACACACCTTCAGTATGTTGTTCCCCATTGGCCCTATGTGTTGGTACTCACCATGGCAATCGCACTACTAGGGTAGCATGTGCAAAGGTAACCTGTGAATCACCTCTATGGTCCAGTTGTGGTTTATGTGAGTCATGTGGCAATGTCACAGCTGCCACATGTATGCAGTCAACCATCACCCTTGGCCAGGAACGTACAACACATGTGTGGGATGCCACCACATAGCCAATCTCGGGACTGAGCTCTCTGAACCCAGTAATGCCATACTCTGTCAGGTGGCATGTCATACTACAGTGACTACAATACAAGGCAGACATAGACACGCACTGACAGCAAGCTGAACACACTGGGGCATACGTGGGGACTCAGAATGGCATCCTGCCTGAGCATCACACACCTCCACAGCTGGCACACAGGCATATATTACGTCAGAACAGAGCACATGCCACACATGGCACACACATCCTGTGTGCCACACACTCACAGCCTGTAGGGCTACACAACACACCTGCTACAGATGTGTCAGGTACTTGTCTTGGGCGCTGCAGTGGGGTCCAGCTCAACAGGCTGTATATGGTGAAGGTCACAGTGATATGCCTCAGGGGCACTATGGTCCACCACAAAACACATGCATACAGGTCAGAGGCATGGACACATATGACTCAGTCATTGACCATGCCACTATGGATGACCTGAGACATACCTCCCTGGACTACATGATAGGGAACATAGAAGGGATCTCTCAGCATGTGGCATGGGCCAGTATGAGCCTGATCTTGGTTGCCAACATACCCTCACCAAGTATGCTACCACTATATGTAGGAAGGGTGTTGTATGTCTACATTCTGCTCAGTCTTCAATGTCATTCATAGGGTATCCGCTGGCTGTCAACGTGTGCTTACATGCTAGGGAAGCCACAATGATGTGCAAGGGGCAGCTTGCATGTGACACCCATGGCCCAATGTATATTGGCGAAGCTCCTTGATACACACATACTGCCTTATGCTGCAGGACACGGATTACATAGCCACCTCCGCGGGTATCACACAGGTTAAGACACTAACAGTGCTGCTACACAACACCAGCAGTGTACACCGCAAGATGCATGCACTGGACACTGTCCTCAGCACGGTGAACTGCAATGTCTGTGCAGTACCAGAGTCCTGATTCATGGCTCACAGGTGCAACCCATCACTGCCAGGTTATGCCTCATACCATGCCTGTCGTCCCCTATACATGTAACACACATGGACAGGGGGGTGGTATCCCAGGGCACCACAGATACACACACCTCCAGGTTGTTGGCACAGCACAAAGCATCAGGGCCTATTCATGTGCAGCTAACAGTGTGTCGGACTGCCGTCTGGTTCATAGGCTGGCACACACAATCCTCCCATACACAGGAAAACCACCTATCCTCCATAACAACACTGGCAATATGACAGTCTCAAGAAGTGTCTTCATATGGCTGGACTGCATCCAGCCAAACATTGTGCGTGAGCATTACTGTAGCTACAACACACTAGTTAAAGGGTTCCCAGCATGTGGTCACTGAATTGCAGTGGAATGACATGTTACCACTCCCACAACAGGTGGGAACATGCAGCACCTGTACATCGACTACATGTAGACTATATGGCCCAGACCAGATGTGTATCCCCTGCTGTAGGTATTTTACCATATACACCCACACTGTATAGACACATACCACGTGCGGCCCATGCACAGCAAGACAAAGTCATATTGTTATGCATTGCAAATACCATTTATCCACTCGAGGCATGTGCCAGACATGGTAACTACTGCAGGTCACAGGTATTTATGTGTAGGTGTCACACACATACATCATGTGTGCAATGCCATTGCTGGTTTAGGCAATGGCATGCATTGTTATGCACAAAGACCCACACAAGGTCATAATGTGTGACACAACCACACGTGGCAGTTGTGGGTTACCAAAACATACCTATCTGTACTCTGACAATGGTAATAGACCCAGTAGCAGAGTGCACTATTGGCATTACTGGCCAACTAGCCCTGTTCGGCTGTGCTGATAGTGTGGTGACATCCCCTGTGTTTACTGGGGAATATGCAGCATCTGGTGTACTGTAGTATTTGCCAAAAGGATTTAGAAGTTATGTACCTACCATAACGTTCCATGTTAGTTGTCTTCTCTCGCCTTCTTTCTTGCTGGATGGGTTCGGAGCCGATCCTCGGCTCCGACTTGCTAAGCTCGAGCTAATTTTACCAGCTCGAGGCAACCCTATATCCCATGATGCAAGGCGTGACTACCCCAGATCTCATTTGGTAGCTATGAAAAAACCCTGCCAGAAACCTTCTTCCCATAAAGGAAGAAGAGAAACTAAATGTGGAAAGAAACAAGGCCAATAACCACTAAGAGTAGTGACACTCCTACTGGGAGCCCATGGAAAGAGTGAACCATACCCATAGAAGAGTACAACTTCAAGGTCTGTCCAGGCTAGGGGAAAGGAGGGACGCAAGAAAGAAGGCGAGAAGACAACTAACATGGAGCGTTATGGTAGGTACATAACTTCTAAATGTTAAGTTGTCAAACTTCTTCATTCTTGCTGGATGGGACAGCGTCCTAGCACCTCTATCCTGGGTGGCTCAATGGAACAGACTCTTGAGAACTGTGGAACCAAACCTAGCCCTGTCCCTGGAGGCCAAGTCTAATTTGTAATGAGCGACAAAGGTGTGAGGAGTGGCCCAAGTGGCTGCCGCACAAATGGTGTCAATAGGTAGCCTATCCTGAAATGCTGAGGAAGTGGCTAGGCTCCTGGTAGAATGTGCTTTTGGTTTCGAGGGCAGTTGCTTGCCTCTAAGAAGATAAACATAAGAAATGACAGAAGACAGCCATCTGGATAAGGTCACCTTGGAGACCGGAAGACCTTTTCTGTTTTCTGCTTAAGAAAGAAACAGTTGATCAGATTTTCTGAATTGTTTAGTTCTGTCCAAGTAATATTTGAGTTGACGATGGACATCCAAACAATGAAGTTTTTGTTCAGCTTTGTTAGAATAATTAGGGAAAAAAAACTGGCAAATCAATAGATTGGTTAATATTCATCTGGGAAGCGACTTTGGGCAAAAAAGATGGATTAGTTCTTAAAGATACCCTATCTTTGTGGAAAACCAAGTATGGGGAACGGACACAGAGAGCCTGAAGTTCAGACACCCTCCTGGCTGAAGTAACAGCAACCGGAAAAATTGTCTTCCAGGAAAGAAGTTTTAATGAGCATGTAGCAGCCGGTTCAAAGGGGGGTAGTATCAAGGATGCCAGCATTAAATTCAAATCCCATTGCGGAGGGGGATCTTTGATTGGAGGTTTTAGGAGAAATATCCCTCTCAGAAAAGCTTTGCAAAGCTTGTGAGACATAATGTTTTGATCCACTAAGCCAACATGAAAATTTGAGATTGCTGCCAATTGGACGTTAACTGTAGAGGGAGAAGAACCCGACTGAAAAATCTCAGCTAAGAAGTCCAAGACTGAATGCACTGGAGCAGTAAAGGGATCTATGTCTCTAGACTTTGTCCAGAAGGAAAAACGTTGCCATTTACTAGCATAAATCCTTCTGGTAGAGGACTTTAGAGAAGCTACTACGATCTCTCTAACAGGGTCAGAGATCATAGGAAGTCTGGCTAAGGAAGGAAGTGGAGCAACCAAGCGGTGAGGTTGAGGGAAGGAATGGACCGGTGCAGTTGACCAGACTGGTGGGTCAGAAGATCTGGAACTGGGTCCAGATGCCAAGGATGCACCAAGAAATGACGATGTAGGGACGGAAACCAAATTTGTTGAGGCCTGTAAGGGGCAATGAGAATCAACTTGGCTCTCAATACGGTAGCTTTCTGAATTACTTGAGGTATCAGTGGGAATGGAGGAAAGGCATAAAGAAGTCCCCGGGGCCAATCCTGGGTTACAGCGTCTCTTGGGGGATGGCCTGGTAGAGGAAAGAGGGTGAAGAAGTCTGGGCATTTGCTGTTTTGGGGTGTAGCAAAAAGGTCGCAGCAAGGGACACCCCACTTCTGAAAAATCCTGTCCACTACCGATTGTTTGAGAGACCACTCGTGTGGCATGAGAATAGCTCTGCTCAGCCTGTCCGCTAAGAGGTTGGATTTCCCGGGGATATGCGTTGCTATCAGAAACCGATGAGAGGAGATTGCCCATTGCCAAAGTCTGAGAGCTTCTCGACACAGTGGATAGGACCTGGTCCCGCCCTGTTTGTTGATACACCAGACTACGGACATGTCGTCCGTCTGAACTGCAATAGTCCCTAAAGGAAGAAAGTCGCTGAGGGCTTGCATCGTTAAAAGTACTGCTCTCATCTCTAGGACATTTATGTGCAGATGGTATTCTATGGGTTGCCAAGTCCCATGGACCATCCTGCCCTGATAATGCCCCCCCCACCCGATCAGAGAGGCATCCAAAGTGACTGTGGCAACCGGGACTGGGGGAACAAACAGTCGGCCCTGATGGAGTTGCGGAGAAGACATCCACCAGGTTAGATGACTCTTGCACGATTGCGTCACGAGAATCTCGTGTCGCATGGGGAGCTGCTGGAATGACCACTGGGTGAACAACATCCACTGCAGAAGACGCATGTGGAAGCAGGCTAACGGCAGTAATACGATGGCCGCAGCCATAAGACCTAGTACCTTTAGGACAAATCTGGCCCTGATCTTCTTGCTGAGTAATATGATCCGAACATACTTTTGGATGTCCAGAATTCTTTGGTTTGTGAGTCTCGCCGACATACTGACAGTATCTAATTCTGCGCCTATAAAGGTAATAGATTGGCAAGGCGACAGAGAAGATTTTTCGAAGTTTACAGAAATTCCCAATTGGTTGCAGGTGTGAAGAGTGTAGTCTCTGGCCTTGAGAAGTTGATGCCTGGTGGTGGCAGAGAGGAGCCAGTCGTCTAGGTACGGAAACACCTGGAATCCTTGATGTCTCAGATGAGCCGTGACCACTGCCATACATTTGGTAAACACTCTGGGGGCTGTAGTGAGGCCAAAGGGCAGGGCTCTGAATTGAAAATGACTGGTCCCCAGCCGAAAGTGGAGAAACCTTCTGGAGCGCCTGTGAATTGTTATGTGATAGTACGCATCCTGAAGGTCCATTGAGCACATCCAGTTGTCCTTGCCCAAAAGGGGTAGAATGGACTGAAGCGTGACCATCCGGAATCTTGCCTTCTTGACAGACTTGTTTAGTCTGCTGAGGTCTAAAATCGGTCTCCAATCTCCCGTCCTTTTGGGGACCAAAAAGAATCTTGAGTAGATGCCGGATCCTACTTGGTCTGCTGGCACTAGTTGGATGGCTCTTTTTGTTAGGAGCTTTGATACCTCCAGCTTTGCCAATTCCCTTAAACCGGGTGAAACGTCTGGAAGGGATTGATGAGGAACGGGATATCTCTCGAAAGGGATATTGTACCCCTCGGATACGATCGACTGTACCCATTTGTCTTGAGAGAGGGAACGCCTGGCTATTGGGTACAGCGACAATCTTCCCCCAACTGCCTCCAAGGGTGGACAGTCGGGCAACACCTCAGGGATGCTGGAAGGATTTATCAGAGAGAGGCTCCCTGCTACCCTGATTCTGCGGACCCCCTCTGCCCCTAGGGCGGCGTCTATTGTTATTACCCCATCTGCCTCTGGGGGTAAACTGACCACGTGTATCCGGCGTGACTCCCTGAGATTTACGAAACCACATTTTCACCCCCTTCTGACCTTTTGGATAGGGTCTTGAAGGGGTAGAGAAATGGACTCCTATGGCAGAAAGAGTCTTGCCGTCTTGCTCACACCTGGTCAATGTGTCCTTCACCTGAGGCCCGAACAAAGCCGAACCATCGAAGGGAGTATTAGTGAAGGACGCCTTAAAGGGATCTGCGAAATTACAAAGCCGCATCCAGGCCTGACGCCTAAGTGCCACTCCTGTGCCTGTGGCTCTACTCGCTCCATCGGCTGCATAAGAAATGAGCCACATGGAGGAGTTAGTTATAGAATTTAGGATTCCTAGCTGTGAGGCAATCTTTTCTTGAGCCCCAGCAGCTGACGGATCCTGAACCACCTCACCTAGTTCCTTGAGAATGTCTCTCTGAAGCCTGGTAAAGTGACAGAGATAGTTCAGCGAGCGCATAGCAAAGGTTGCTGAAGAAAACATCCACTTACCGTACCTATCCATGGTCCTAGAGTCCTTGTTAGGAGGATGGACAGGTACAGAAGGATCAGCAAGTTCCTTCTTAGTGGCAGCCGCCACCACCATAGCATCAACAGGGAAACCCTTGGTAAGAAACTGTTTGTCTGGGGCGTGATGAATTTAGAAGGCCTCCTGGGACTGGTTCCACAGAATCAGCCACGCCTTCCGAGCCACCACTTGCATGAGGAGGTCGAAAGGCGGAGACACCCAGCAGGTGGAGGGTCGAGATCCAAAGCCTCCAGGTATACCGACTCATCCTCGGAGGGTTAATGGAAGGCCAGTTCCCCTCTGCTTAAGGAGTTCCAGGATGTCTGAAAGGAGACATCCTCAGAGGGACCTTGGGTAACCCTCCGACTCATCTAAGTCGGTATCTGATGTCGTAGACTCGGGAGTCTGTGTGCTTCCTCTTGCGTCCTCTTACGCGGGGTTCTCCGGCAGGATCAGGAGAAACCTCGGAAGAGGAAGTTCTTCCCAATGGGGAAACCTGGGCGATGGATCTCTGGGTCCGGGAGCAAGAGAATGGCAAGAGACATCAACAGGCACAAGAGGAGGAGCTAATGGAATAGACCGTTGACTCAGCTCCAGGGCTAGAACACTCCTCATCACCTCGGCTCCCTCCCAGGAGGCCAGAAGACTCCGCTCCGAAGAGACAGGAATCCCGGTCCCACGAAGAGAAGGCTCCGAGGCCGATGTCGGAGCCGAGCTCACCAATGCTGAAGCTCCAAGAGGGAGGCGGGGTGGGAGAAGGTCCAATGCCACTGCCCCCCTCGGGCCGACAAGGGAGACCCGATGACCGGATCCCTCAAGGAAGGTCTCATGGAGGAAATCGAGTCGAAGGCAGCGGAGCCGACAGGAAGTATCGGCTCAGCGCCACGGTCACCATTCCGAGAAGCTCCGGCTCCAAGCTCCGGCTCCGAACTCTGAATGAGAGTCGGAGCAGGAATTTCAGGGGGATGAGAAATAGCAGTCGTCTGCTGAGACGGGCTATGGAGCATTTGGGCCAGTGCCTGTGACTTCAACAGTCTACTTACCACCCTCACCAAGTCATGGTCTGACACCCTGGAAGACCTTGAAGATCGGCTCCGATGGCTCCGCTCGAAAGTAGAGGAGATCCCGGGCCGGCGAATCGACTCAGGGAAGGAGACCGAGATCTTCTTGGAAGGAGCCATCGGGCGAAGACCCTACGGTTCCAGATGGAGCCGACAGCTTATCGGCTCCAGCGCTGGTCAAGAGAGAGCGTCGGCTCCGGCCGGAGCCGACATAGACATAGGTACCAGTGTATCGGAGCCAGACGGCACCGATACCACTACTTCCGATGTGGAAAGATCGGCTCCGAAGGAGTCGGAGCCACCGCCAGAGGCTTAAGAACCACAGCCTGGGCTTTAGGTGGCTTAGAGAGCTTTGCCGACCCAGTCTTTGTCGGTGAACCCTCTGGCTTCAACAAGCCACGCAGAATTAGCTTGTTTCTACGTTCCTGCAGGACTCTCTGGCTAAAGGAGTGACAAATAGCACAGGAGTCCTGCAGGTGTAAAAAGGCAGTACACACAAGAAGTGTGACCGTCTGTCAGAGACATTTTCTGACAGCACGAGTCACACTTCTTGAAGCCTGAGACCTTCACTTCTTTTGACATAGTATGCCAAAACACACACAGACGCACACCAGTCACACAGTTATCTAAAGAAAAAAGGGGGAAACTGAAAAACACAGACACACTCCCTGATAGAAAATTAATGGAAGGAAGGCTTAAGGCCTGAAGGGAGGAAAAACTATCCCTGTATAAGGAAGAAAAGGGAATATAGGGCAAAAAGATATATATATATATTAACACTAACACTTAGAAGGGAAATCTGGCAAAAAAGGGAAAAATTTTCTGACTAAACTCTAGTATAAATCCAAAACTTTACCTGAGCTGGTAAAAGGAGACCTCTTCGCGAAGCGGCAAACGAGATCTGGGGTAGTCACGCCTTGCATCATGGGATATAGGGTTGCCTTGAGCTGGTAAAATTAGCTCTCGAGCTTGGCAAGTGCCGAGTCGGAGCCGAGGATCGGCTCCGAACCCATCCAGCAAGAATGAAGGCGAGTTTGACAACTTAACATCTGTTCTCTCACACTTGCATTTACACACACCCTACTACCCCCACACACACACACTTGCCATTTGCAGGATTCATACCCCTACCTGAGTCACGACACGTGAGAGAGACACATTAGCGAAGCGCACTATTCGGATTACTAGATGGTTCCTCTTCTCTGGCTGTACTCATAGGGTGCTGACATCATCAGTGTTTTGAAAGGGTAATGTGCATCAGGTAGTGTGATTTCCTGATTGCCAAAACTAACATGTTTTTCATACAGAATTGCACACACACAAAGTCCCCACCATCCAAACACACACACACATGCCATTTGCAGGTTTCAAACTCCTACCTAACTATATTATGACACTCTATCGAGACGCATTAGCAGAGCGCGCTATTCGAATTACTGGGAGGTTTCTCTTCTCCTGCTGTACTTATAGGGTGCTGACATCATCCGTGCTGAGATAGGGGAATGTGCATCCTGTAGAGTGCTTTCACAGTTGCCAAAAGGGACATCTCCCTAACACAGACTTGCACACACACTAACCCCCCTCCACAAACACTGGGCAGTTGCAGGATTCAAACCCCTACCTAACTATGTTATGACACTCGTGACAGACGCATTAGCAGAGCACGCTATTCAAATTACTGGGAGGTTTCTCTTCTCCTGCTGTACTTATAGGGTGCTGACATCATCAGTGTTTAGAAAGGGGAATGTGCATCCTGTAGTGTGTTCTCCTAGTTGCCAAAAGGGATATTCTTTTCATACAGACTTGCACACACACTAACCCCCTCCACACACACTGAGCATTTGCAGGATTCAAACCCCTACCTAACTATGTTATGACACTCGAGACGGACGCATTAGCAGAGCACGCTATTCGCATTACTGGGAGGTTTCCCTTCTCCTGCTGTACTTATAGGTTGCTGACATCATCAGTGTTTAGAAAGGGGAATGTGCATCCTGTAGTGTTTTCCCAGTTGCCAAAAGGGACATTTCCCTCACACAGACTTGCACACACACACACACACACACACACACACACACACACACACACACACACACACACACACACACACACACACTGAGCATTTGCAGGATTCAAACCCCTACCTAACTATATTATGACACTTGAGGGAGACGCATTAGCAGAGCGCACTATCCGAATTACTGGGCATCTGTTCTGCACCTGCAGTATTTATAGGGTGCTGACATCTTTATTTCTACAGAGGTATGCACATGTAGTACTACCTGTCAGGTGGGGGATAGCATATATATGCATTTGCAGCCACCTACGTCAGGGTCAGATATGCACATCGCACTGGCAGGTTATGTTCTATACCATGCTTTGTGACCACAGGACCTGTAACACACAACACAACCAGTCCAGAACACCACACCCACATCCAGGACACACACTTAGCTTCCCTGGGAACAGTGCCGGGATATGCATGTGTTCACATACACCATTCCAGTTGTTAACATCAGGTACAGGCATATTGTGTGTGAGAACTACTCAGGCCTCTACCACTTTACCCTACAGCCACTACAATTTGTGGGTCCATGTGCTATGGCAGAACCACATACCACAGCCTCATGGCAGAATACATATTGCAACTGTCCATCTGCAACATGGGTACTCACTGTTCCACACCAGAGGTAGACCACCATTGTTGATATCTGACCATACCCACCTTTCCCTGGACATCCATATCCCATCTCCACCCCCAGGCAAGGTTGTCACTGCACACAAACTGTATTTAGCACAAGCAGACTCTACACTTGTGAAGACTGGGGTGGACGACTTCAGAGGACCCATGCTGGGGACTATACTGGCCACTCAGCATAATCCTTGACAATTGCATTCTATGAGCATGTGTACGGTTTGCATTGATCATGCTATCCCACATATACCCATGACTGTTCCACAACAAGACACCTGTCAGGTGTACACCAGCCATATATGAGCCGTACAACAGACACAGTGAGCTAATACATTGCAGAGCTGTAGCCCACAGAGGGAGGACATCTGTGAACAGTTCCGGCACGGCACTTCATTCACACATAATCATCACAACACAGTGTTGACAGTGGAATTGTCCAGAGAATGCAGATAGGGCTCCCCTCAGTCTGTTATTGACGGCCACTTACTGTTAGAGATCCCCAGCAACCCTCTTCCAGCACACACCGACAACATGGCTGTGGCTTAGCACATTCAAACCCTGGGATCTCCACTGTGCCCCTGCTTGACAGAGGCACAGCTCACTAGCCTCACACGTTGCCTTATGTGACCTACTTTACAGTGGCACAGTAGCCTACTGTACTGGGGATGCAGATGCCAAGCACACTCTGGCTGAGCTCATTCCCTAGGGCAACAAGCCTAGTATTGACCTCTACACCCATATGTTCAATTGTCAGATGCACAATATTTGTTGTGCTGTTCTACTGTTTGCAGGTCTTTATTGCCATAGCATTCCCTGTTCCTATGACCAACTTGTGTATCTGTGGAAGATGTTTGCATATGACGGCTATCCACTATATCACTTATGTCTCTGTAGTCATAAGTGCACTGGGCAGATTGCTGTGTTGTGGTTGGTTCCTGGAATGACACGTACAAATACCAGATATGTGTGGCCAACTGCTAAACGGAGATATGGCCTAAGTGTGTGAGCATGCCCAGTTCAGCCTTTCCATGGCATGTTGTCTGACATATGCCTCATTTATCAAAGTGTGAGAGCATGCCCAGTGTGAGCTTTCCATATGTTGCACTCTGAAGTCCACCACATATTTGGATGTGTGTGAACTTCAACAATATCTCACGTTTATGGTTGTGTGTTGGGTGTCATGTTGTGTACTAACTGGCAAATTGCTTCGTGTCTGCCACAACAGAGATTATACTGTGCCTGCAGGGATTGCATGGGATACTTTGCAGACAGTTGTCAACATACTTTCATAATGACCTAACACTATAGTACCGTATAGTGTACTGGTTCAGTACTTTCACTGTGGTGGACAGTATCCTGGGCTTTAGTCCTATCACTGCTTGACATCTTCATAGTGAGCACAACAGACTGTGTAGGGGCCAGTTGTGCACATATGACCATGTTGCATTATGTTCAGATATGGACTACCTACACCAGGCTCGTCCAACATTGGTAGTGTATTCCACAACATGGGTGGACATTGGCAAACACTAGCGATGTTCCCTAGGCCATTTCTGATGCTAGTCACAGGGTGTGTTTGTCCTTCGACACACATTGTAACTGGAGTTTGCCATGACATATGTCATGTTTAGTATACTGTGCCTCTGTCTACCTCTGACATAACAGTGATACCCAGGGTTAGCCTACCATCTCCCATCCACTCATCAGGATTCCTCTTGAGGGGTGTCGATAGGTGACTCTCTGGCTGACCTGTACCAGGAGTTTGCTGAAGAGTGGGGGTGCCTTCTGTGTTATGGATCATTCTGTACAGCTTGTCCTATGTATGTCAGTGCTGGGGTTCAGGTCTCTCATGTGCATAGCTCACTGCCATTCAGATTGTACAAGGTGCAGCATGTTCATTGATTCCAGGTTGGACATGGCTTCATACATAAGGCACAGCTTGCCTGTAGCTGGTCAGTATGGCAGTGTGTGGGGC
Organism: Protopterus annectens; assembly: GCF_019279795.1. NCBI lineage: Eukaryota > Metazoa > Chordata > Ceratodontiformes > Protopteridae > Protopterus > Protopterus annectens. The sequence goes on along the minus strand of NC_056744.1, from coordinate 443,473,372 downwards.
TGCAGTTTGTTTACTCAGGCAACACATGGCATCTGTTCATGCTCTTTGCTACTCCTGGTGGGGTACTGTTGATGGAGGTGTCTGCTGAGGTATATCCCACAGGGGCTATTGTAGTCAATTGTGACACTGATGAAGGATGACTGCAGAGCCACAGTGACCTCCCCTTATCTACATCTGACAACCTTCATGATTGGGTGGGTATATAGTATGTTTCTGCGAACACTACAGCCACGTTTGTCCAGTGCAGGATATCTATCACCTTTTGTCCCCAGGTCTCTCATTACATGTTAGGTACGTAATGGGTTAACACCTGTGTGGTAATTTGTGGGCACTTGCTGTATATCCACGGTGGTTGTCTATACACAGTTCTGCAATTAGCTTGCTGACATGGCTATGGCTCCAGTTGTCTGTTTGTAGGTGGCCCTTTTGTGGGTTGCTTGTGTCAGCTGGGGGCTGGATATGGTGGGCTGTTTGTACTCCTCTGCATACATGTTCAATCACAGTCCTTCCATGTTGGCCTATACCTATGGGACATATATACAGAATGGGGGCAGGACCAGGCCTTGTGGGATGCCACTCATATCTGCTTTGTAGTCTGACATGGATGCAGCATGTCTGACCATGTCAGTTCTGTCCTTGGTCTGGTTTGCAACCCCTCTACTGACATAGGGGTATATATTTAAGCTGGTGAACATATCCATACTGAACTCGTAGGGTATTGTCTAGAAGCATATGCACTGTCCAGCTACGCTGTGTGGACCACATTGCCCTCATCAATGACCTTAATGACTGCTTCAAATGAGTCAAACATGTTTAGGGGCAGGATCTGCAGTTACGACAGCCACACTGTGTAGGGTCCAGTATCAGTAGGTCCACAATAGCTTTATGTCTGTGGTACATACTGATCCTTTCCATAGCTGTGCAGACCAAGCTTATCAGGATCCTGGGGTGGTAGTTTGCAGTATCCATTCAGGCAACACCTTTGTTGTGAAGGACCACTGTTGTTGTACACTGCTCTTTGGGTACATATCCTGTGGTAAGGCTGACATTGGGCAGTACTGTGATTTGGCATTCCATTATTCTTGGAGTCCATGTTGGCCTCAGCCCAGGACACCATCACATACCTTTGCTGCTGTGTGTTTTGCTTTGCAGATGATGGCTGTTACCTCAGCATCTGCAATGTCAGGGGACCAGCAGTCTGCTGGGATAGATATTTTGCATTCTGGGTGGGGGGGGGGTTGCACTGCACCTGTCAGGTTGTATGTTAGCAATATGTGTGTGTGTTTGGTATGTTGTTTGTAATATCTGTGTGATTCGGAGCATATCTGTGGATGCCCAACATGGTTCCTACCATCAGTTAAGTAAGCCTTGTGATTATCCTTAGTGTCCTGTACAATTTGAATCTTCATAGGTTCATGGGTTAATACTAGGCTATCCACCCTAGGGCATTAGTAAGCCTAGGCATAGTGTGTGTGTCTTTCGCCGCCTCTTGCTATGTGACTATTATGGCCATTTATGAATTTCTTTACTGTGCCTCTGTCTGGTCGTGACACAGTGAAGACCCCCAGTATACATGTACGATCATCCATCCACTTGGCAATATTCTTGTTGAGGGGTGTCAGTGAGGGGCTCTGCCTAACATGGATTGGGATCCTGTTTCTGGGTGTGGGGAGCCTCTGGGTTATGTATCTGTCCCTCCAGCACATCCTATTTCATTATGTGTTGAGGCTGACATCTGTCACTCTCACAGCTCCAATGGCTTTGATTTCCTGTGGTGGAGCATGTCCATTACTCCTGTGTTGGACATGGCCTTGTACAACAGACATACAATGCCTCTGTGTAGGCAGTCTGTGACTGCATTCAGCTGGGGTGTCTACAGCCAGGCAGCATATGACATATATTTCACACCCTTTATCCTCTTGGTGGGGTAACTATGAGGTCTTCGAACCACTGCAGGTGTCACGTCGGTACATCCCATATGAGTCATTGTACTAGATTATGGGTCTGATAAGGGAACAGTACAGCGGCACAGTGACCTCTGTTGATGTAGATGTGAATCCTTTCATGATACGGTGTCCAATATCGACAATCTTCCTAGCCACATTGGCATTGTGAGTGTCACATGACAGATTACTGTCGACTTGTGTCCCTAGGTCCCTGATTACTCCTTGCATACATAATGGTTTGCCACCTATGTGGTAATTTGTGTGTACCTTGTCTGGTATTTGGTGGGACATTCATACTGTCCAGTGTCTTCAGGATGTCTGGGTGGAGTTCCTGTGTGTGAGAGTGTGGTCTGTCGCATGCTACAGACTGTACAACAGTTTTGACTACACTTAGGTGCACATGGGTGGTCTCCGCTGCTTTGTGCATTGTCAGTTACCTGGCCGTATGGGTGTCTGTGCTGCATATGGATACTCCCCCTCCTTTGATGTTTTGGTCCAGGTGTTGGGGCCATAACGCATGATATGTGGTATAACCTGGTAGTGCTGGTGTGCTATCACTAGGCTTGCAGCAGGCTTCTGTCACTGCACAGACATCGATGTTTTCCATACTGGGAAGTGCCTCAGGGGCATGCATATTGCAGTTTACATATCCGGCATTGGTCAGCATTACCCTTATGTTTCTTACCACTTATGTTTTCTAGGGTGGTGGGTAGTCTTTTTGGCCTTGCCTACATATGGTTCTATGGAGGTGGCAAAGGCCTTATCCAGTATCCAGATGCACAGGGGTAACAGGTGCAAGCCATCCCTGGAACAGCAGCATGGTTTGTCATGCTTTACATCTCAAGCAGACAGACATTAGACCCTCTTGGACTGACAGCTGTAACTGTGCCACCTGTTAAACATGATCATTCTGTGTTTGTACTGTGGCATCATTCTTGGTGAGGGTTGGATGCTGCACACGGCCAGTGTCATACCAGCCTGGGGTAGCTCATCCATGTCTCTTTTCATGTAGACCAGGGAGGTACATCTCAGGTCATTCACACCAGCATGGACATTGAGTGCATCATATTTCTGCTTGCTTTGGGGTGACCTGCGTACTTGTGTTATGTGGCATATTGTGGCAGCCTACAGGCAGCTTACTGTACCCTTTCCCTTGTTCAGTCTGGTGAGTGAGACAGCAGTGTGTCTGCCTATACAGACACCTATTACAACTGTATCAGGCATGTTGTTTCTCCTTCTGGCCTGTGACTGTTTGGCAGACCAGCTTTGTGTACTATGTGTTGCATGTGCTATGTTTGGAGGTTGTGGTTGCTTGTGATCTGCTTTGGAGGCTTCTGTTGGTGTGGTGTGTTTGTAATTAGGGCCTCCGGGAATGTTTTTGTGCGTTTATGTGTTTGGTTTACAGTTGTGGTAGGTCTATGTGGGACTGGGTTTGTGGTGTATGTGGTTACCTTCTCCTCCGGACTAGTTTTGACAGTACTGAGTTGGGGGAGCTCAGCCTCTGGTTTGGATACATGGTTGCATCTACCACATATATTTGTATTTATTGGGGGGAGTTGTGGTTGTCTGTGTACTTGGGACAGGTGTCACATTGCCTCTGGATTCACAGATTCTACTTGTTGTGGCTGGCCTTAGTGGATTGTATGTGTGGACATATGTTATTGCCATACTACTGATCAGTGATTACTTCCCTTTTTATGTTTGCTCTATCATGTGGTAGCTTCCTCATTCTCTTGCATGGTTTGGTAATGGCTGGAGTCCAGCATGCCAGATGCCTGCGTGTATGGCATTGTGTCTTGTTGTTATTTGTGATTGCATACTCCAAGCATTCCTGGCTGTGTTCATGGAATGCCTGTATAACATGTTCTGCGGTGTGTCCCATATTCTGCAGTTGCACAGGCCTTTCGTGGATTCCACATCGGTTTGGAGGGGTGCAACCTATGCTTTACACATGTTTTTCACTGTGGTATTCTGGCCAGGGACTGGGGTCGGGATGTGTATATCCAGTGTGATTACTCTATGGTCTGGTCTTACCAGTGAAGGATACACTTCTCATCTTGCCATCCAGTACACATGTTGCTGATTATCACATCCAGTATGCTTACCCTCTTGTGGGAGTGGTACGTTGTTCCTGGGCATTTTGGTTTATGGATTCTGGGAACTTTTCTCCGACTGTGTTGGTGCTAGTATAATGCTCCCGGTGTATATCTGGGTATTTTCAGTCAAGCAATATAATGTGGTTTGGGGGGCTTGATATATTCATGTATTCCAACATAGGCCAGGTGCAGTTCCTGGTATTAGGACAGTAGTCTGCAGCAGGCTATATACTGGGAGGCGGTTTTAGCCATTGGTATTTGACCATGGCTAATCCATGCTGCTTCTTGTGGTACCAACATGGGGGTGTGGTTATCCTTGACATTTATTGCTAGTCACCCTCCTTTTGTAGCTTGTTCCATGTTTTGCGGCTGTACAGCACAGTATGAGGTGTGACCTGGTAGTGTTAGGGTGCTGATGTGAGCCTTGACAGCTGATGTGAGTCTATTACAGGACTGATATCTACATTCTCCATACTGTGTGCGTTTACACTGCACACATCTTGCTGCTTAGACTTCTGGCATTGGGTAGCATTACATCTAGGTTCCTATCCCTTGTGGTACCTATGAAGGTGGGTTTGTGTTTTGAGACTTACCTATTCAGGGCATGCTGTGTGTACTGACAGCCTTTGCCAGTATCCATGGGGCATGGACTGATAGGTGCACAACACCCCTAGCAGGTGGTGCATCATGTCATGCTCCGCATGTCTTCCCAGCCTGAAACACATTGGCTCCCCTTTGACTAACTGCATTACTTCAGCCAGTTACTGCACTTGATCATCCCATCGTCATTTTGTGGCTTCTTGCTTGGTGAGGGTGGATGTTAGTCAGGGTGCTCAGGTGTGCATATAGTACATGGTGTTACATTACTTAACACATGGCATTCATGCCTCAGGTGGTGCTGCAGGGCTGCCTCTGTCGGATGCGCATATTACACTTCCCTGTACATGTTTGTGAGCAGGTCATGTCATTTTAGGCATCCATGTTATTATTTGAGTGAGTCAGAGGGGGTATCATTCCCAGGGTTCCTACTGAGCCAGTGTATGTGCTATGCGTTGCCTCTTTGCCAAGGCCAGGGCATACTGGGCACGCCTCCTTCTGCCTACCGGGGCAGGCTCAGGTTGTTCCTCCTCCGAGTCACGCTCTGCCTGTGATGGCCTTGGCAATGGTGGGGGGCTGTTTGGCCCAGCCCTATGCTGGTCCTACTGCAGCTGTTTTCGCAAGATCATATTATGTAGCATAGCACATACCATGACAATTTGGGTACATGTAGTTGGTGTGTACTGCAAGGCTCCACCAGATGTGTCCAGACACCGGAACCGTGACTTCAGCAGCCCAAACACACGCTCTATTACATTACGTGTTGGTGCATGTGCCTCATTATGGCGTTCCTGTTCAGGTGTGTGTGCGTTTCTGATAGGGTGTCATCAGCCACGGCTCCAGTGCATAACCTGCATCCCCCACTAGGTGTCCGTGTGAGATGTCCCCATTGGCAAATGTCTGGTACAGCTGCGTCAAATGCCAGATGTGGGAATCATGGTAACTCCCAGGGCAGCCAGCACACACATTCATTATTATGCCCTGTGCATCACACACGACCTGGCAGTTGATGGAGGGGAAGCCCTTGCGGTTAATGTAGGCCCTACCCCGCTCACTGGCTGGTACTTTGATGCGTATGTGCGTGCAGTCTATTGCACCCACTACCTCAGGGTATTCTGCTATTTGCTGGAAGAGACGCATATTGCTGGCCAATACCTCACGGGCATTGGGGAAATATACATGATCACCGACATGTGCTGACATGGCATCCAGGAAATGGTGCAGTACCCTGGAGGCTGATGCCTGTGATATCCCCATCATATCACCAGTTGGTCTCTGGAAGGTACCTGTTGCTAGTATTCTTAGGCCAACACATACCTTGGTTTCCACTGGGATGGGTTCCCCTCTGTTGGTTCTGTGTGTGAGGCGTGGCCTGCACAGCTCAACTATTTGCTGCAGGAGCTCTCTGTCCGCTCTATAGCACTCTATCTCCAGCTCATGTAACCCGTGGTAGGTGACCCTGGGCCTGTACACTCTTCTCAGTCTCCTCAGTGTGGGTTGTCTGGCACCATCTGCATTGTCACCACCCTCAGCAAGTCGCCTATGTCTCATTATGACAGCTATGGCAGCCCCTAACATTTCTGCTCTGAGTGAAGCTTTTTCAGTTTTCACTTCTATTGGCTTACTCCTGTCTTGCAGTGTCTCTTAAGAGGAAACATCCTGCACTACTGTTTGCAGTGTTTTAAGTGCTGGGCTGGGCTACTATTCTGCCTGTGTAATTGCCTGCTTCTAATTGTTTTCACCTGCTAGCTTCAGCAGTATTCCCTGCTAGCTTCCTACTAATTCTGTTGCTTCCTTTTTCCTTTCTGTTTCCTCAGGGGGGAGCAACGTGCATACCAGCAGAAACACGCTCACAGTGGCTTACACGCGCACTGCGTGCTTACACGGTTCAGAATCTACTTATTCGGGTTAAAACGCGCGCACACCCGCGCAAACAGTGTTACAAGTCTGCCAACAGCCTCCTACATGCTCAGCCTGCCCTACACGCACACCAGCGCAAACAGTGTTAAACATATACCAACACACTCCCACATGCTCAGTCTACCTTACACGTGCGCACACTGCCCTACTCGCGCTTCATGGCGCGCACACGTGCGCATGCACGCCCAGCAAGAAACTTTAGTGTAAGTAACAGTGTACATCTTCCATTTCTTGACTTTCCCAGACTTATCTTGTGGCACTCCTCTTTCCCTGATCTGTGTCTGTCATCTGTCATGTTACACTGACCTCCAATGAACTGCATTTCTTTCTACCATTCCTCCCTGTGATGTCACCTATCTCCTACTCTATTCCTCCCCCTTATGTATCCCTTACACTACTCAGACTGTGCTCATTTGCTATGTGACTGTGAGATTCAGTATCCTAACCCTCATTTACATGAGATTGCCTACTAATGCTTAGTTACATTTCTTACACTCAGCTTCCTCCCTTAGCAACCACTACACGGTGGCCATGTTGTGTTTGGTCTGCTGGTCCCTGCATTGTCATTCCATGTATTGCATAAAACCCACATTTGTGGGTTTATAACCTTCATTTTTATGTTTTTAATACAGCGCAGCCAGTTTTATATTTTTATTATTTTTGCATCAGTTTTCCTTGCCAATGGCCACATATTTGGCCATTGGCATGCTGCCTGACACATATGCACCCTTTATTTGGAGCTGACATGGCTCCGTTGTGAATTTGAAAAGCGTACTCAGTTGTCAACTGAGTACATTTCTGCAAAACGCTCTTACACGGGCTGGTTTCTGCTTCGTGGATCGCTAATATACCTCATTTGCATACCTTTCGGCTGCAAGTGAGGTATTTAGCATGTCCACGCCCAGTCCGTGTAAGAGACGTTTTAGCTGGTCTCTTACATGGAGTTTAGGGCTGTTCCTGGATCGCGAGGCTTGCATGGAGTGTTACACATCTCTTACACTCCGTGCAAGCCTTCGAGAATCCTGCCCCATGTCTTTGGGATGTGGGAGGAAACCGGAGCACTCTGAGGAAACCCACGCGACCACAGGGAGGACATGCAGACTCCGCACAGAAGGCACCCCAGCCGAGGATCGAACCAGAGAACCTCTTGCTGTTAGGTGGCAATGCTAACTGCTGCACCACCGCTGCAGTCTAAGCCATCACACCAGGTGCCACAAAGCAAAAGGGAAGTCACTGCACCCTGCATAAGACAAGGTCTTGGGGTAAAATGTTTCCAGTATAATCAAGTGGGGCATGTAGGGTCCACATTTCCAAAGCAACATGGTAATAAACAATAAATCAACTGATAGACATAGCACTATTCTACTGCGGGATGTCTTGAAACAACAGCTGTTTCAAACTACCACAAAGACTATTCTATACATATAAAACTCCTTTGAAGGCTTAACCGAGGCATTAGAGTGTAATAACATTTTTATGGGTCTGTAGCATATTTTGTCATATATTTACTTTTCTTTCTAAATTTTTTATGCTATTTTATATCCTGCAGAAGGGAAATAATTGCTAAAAAACATACGCTATCAAACATAACTGTTGTTAGCCTCAAGTGATTAAAAAGTAATATTACTTATCTGGGCAGTCCACTCCAGTTAGAATCATGGCAGGGATACCTTTTCAGATACCACTGGCCAAAGTTCACTTGGCCTAGGAATAGAAAACAGGAAAACCAGTAGATGACATATCTGCTGATATCCTAGCAGATGCTTTAATAGGAAATGTTTCTGGTGACATAGTACCTTGGCTATATTCAATTACAAGTAGTCAGGTATGCAAACAAAACTGACCTAGTGGACCTACTGTAACTCCAAAAGACTCAAAGTAGCTACCACACTTCCTCAGGGAAGAGGTGTATGGTAGCAGCAAGCCTGATATGAGCTACAGCTGACAAAATCTAAAAGACCTCCTTTAGTAGGGGAACTGAGAAAGCTCAAAGAGAGAGAGAGAAAGACAAGCACAACTCTCAGACCCACCTTACATGGCTTCAGGGACGATACCAAGGAGGGTCCTAATCCTGAGGTGATAGCCGTGTCTTCTATTGAGACAGGAACTGAAAAAATGCTCTGTTAGAATTTTTCAGCAGGGTGGGCTTCACCTGGAAAATACTGACAGAGGTGCTAATCTCATGTCACACCTGCTAACTTGTTTGCAGAAGCATTGTGGGTAAAGCAGCTAAAGACTACCGCCTAAAATACACAAGCAAACGATATTGTGAAAGATCTAACTCTAATCTTAAGACCAGAGTGACAGAGCATTCATAGACAGTTTAAGCAGGAGTGGGGCAACCATCTGCCCCAACTCTTCTTTGCACAGACCATGTAGACCAAGTACTATGGCGTGTTGTAACACCTGGAATGGACCACCAGAAGTACAGTAGAAGTAAAAAAAAAAAATGGAACACTGGGTGGATCCTTAGGATAAAGGACTCCAAATGTAAATGGAAAATACTCTTATTCTGCTGGGCCCTGGTCAAGTATGACCTTGACAACCCAGTGCCATTCTGGAAGCCACATGGGGAAACAGACATCAAGCAGGTGGAAGGAGACCAAACAAGACCCACCATATGGCTAAGTGAGATGGTGGGAAAAGTGTATGACCAGAGATTACAATCACCGGGTTTCATCTCAATAGAAACCAGACCAGACAAGAAGAGAGGAGGAAACTTGATATGGGTGTACAATACCAAGTTAGGACAGGATGATGTAAAGATGCTATCTTAAATAGGAAGGGCAGGTGGAGAGGCACAGGCAACAGATCGCAGAAACCTTCTACTATATAGATATGTGAATGTACATCATGGAGAGGGTTGTGGACCAATGGAACTAACTAATGGAATATGTGACAGAGAAAGAATTCAGAGAGATGCACGAAACAACATGGGATGGGTGAAAGAAGGGAGCAATGTAGTGGAGTTAGAATGTTAACTTCATTAAAAGGCATTACCATAGGCTAACAAGTGTCCATTATGCAATCAAACAAAATGTAAAACACAAGCATGCTTGAAGCATTTTTTCTTTAAATATTTTTAGAACCCACACCTACTAGTCATTTGGCTAATTACCAAAACTCTGCCGATTTACTTCATTATAAAATAACAGCCACTCATAATGCAGCCATCAGGAAACTGTTATTAAGCAACTACAACTCCTTATGCATGGTTACAAAGGTCCAAGGGCATTTAAAAGGACAATGTAAGGCCATGCCATGTACTTTTGTGAGCAAAAGGGCCTTCATAGCATTCTCTACTTAAATGCAGATGCCTCTGTCCATCTTCAATCTCCACCAGGGACTGCAGCTGAAATGTATAACCTCCAACATAAAATTGAGCAGACTCCACTCTTCCTCCTCAGCCAACTCCTCAAGT
>NC_056744.1:443430892-443458392 GCF_019279795.1 Protopterus annectens | reverse complement strand
TGGGTATATTTGAGGAAGTTTGGTAATTCTAGCCAACTTAGTTGGTGAAGGGAATTACTGTGGTGAGAAGAGGCTCTATGACCTGCTGTAAGTTTGGATATTTTGTTATAACAAGATGAGAGTTTTGTTTTGAGGGAAGATTGTAGGCTGGTTAGGATAGATGCATCATATAAAAGGGATGGGATGAGGTATGTATTAGCTAATGTAATTCTGGTGGTGGGAGAGATAAAGCGACTGTGGCGGTAAAGCATACCTAATTTTTTATGTTTTTTTTTATATTTGCTTGTAGATGCTTATCAAATTTCAGTTGATTGCCAATGATAATTCCTAGTAATTTTGTGTCAGAGACTAGTTCCAGGGGGTTATTATTATTGCTGGTAATTATGAAGGATTGTTTGTCTAGGGAAAGAGGTTTTGGATGCATTGAATAACATAAGTTTTGTTTTGATTGCATTAAGGGCTAGATGGCTGTTGAGCATCCACTGTTCAGTGGAAGAGAAGACAGCCTGTTTTAGATTGTTTAGAGTTGTGATGGAAGGGGAGGAACAGATTATAGTAGAATCATCAGCATATTGGATGAGACTGGAGTTAGGAATGGCTTGGAAGAAATCATTTATGAATATGTTGAATAGTAGGGGCCTAGAATGGAACCTTGGGGAATGCCTGTGGATGTATTAAGGAAGGGTGAGGTAGCTTTTTTTTCCATTTAACTGCTTGTTGCCTGTTTATGAGATAGCTTGAGAACCACTGGGTAGAGGAAGGGGATATGTTAAGTTTTGAGAGTTTGGTAAGAAGGAGGTTGTGGGAAATGGTGTCAAATGCCTTAGAGAGGTACAGGAAAAGAGTGGATACGGGCTTTAATATCAGGATTCACAGCAATAGGGCAACACACAGAAGTACCACAGAAGTCACAGGAAAATAAAGTTACATTTAAGTTGAATTTAATGAAGCGCTTTTCGTCTGTGGTGTACACAGACTTCCTCAGACAAAAAGTATTACAAACTACATTTAACTGAACAGCAGCTTAAATATCCAGCAGTATTAAGTCAAAGGTTCAATTAACCAATCAGGCACACCTTGAACCATGAATAAAAATTTAAAGTTAAAATGCAAGCTCACAGGACTTGAGTTCAATCACTCACATTATATTAAAATTAAAAATAAAACTGGACAATCATAAAATCAGCCAGTTGTTAGCCTATCATCTAAATAAACACTAGCCACTACCTGATATAAACAAGTACAAAACACAAAACAGTTAGAGTGTGTTACAAACTCATAAAGGCAAAAAGACTATCTAACCAGGTTCTTAAGTTTAAGAAGGCTGCTAATAGAGCAGCCTTCATTGAGACCTGGTAGAGCATAGGCATTTAATCTAATTTGCCATCGCAATTCAGACGCCTCTAATAATAGGTGTACAGGGGCTCCTCTAATAGTGTCATGCATTTGTTCTATAACCATAAACTTAAAATGGTGGTCTTTATGCTGGATGATATGTTGAGCAAGAGCATTTTCATCTTTAAACTTTGTTAATTGCATATTGATGTTCGTAGATCCGATCTTTAAATCTAAACTGGTTTTACCTACATAAAACCTGTGCATTTTGGCATAATGCCACATAGACCACCATTTTAGAATTACAAGTGCATCTGCATCTAATGTCGTATCTAATATTATCAATGTCAAATCGGTTTGATTCAAGAATGTGACGACATTGATTGCAGTTTTGACATTTGAACATCCCAGGAGTACGGGTACTCTGCCACTCAGGTTGTTCCAACAACATTTTCATATTTTTACCCCTTCTATATGTAACCTCAGGTTTAACTCCCAGTTTGTTCAAAATTGCAAGGTTGGAACGGAACAAGTTCCAGTTCTTAGTAATGATGTCCATAATAGACGTACTACTTGGACAATATGTAAGAATTAATCTAGTGTTATTATTATGTATAGGAGTAGTTCCACCTATACATTCTAACCTAGACTCGGCCAACCCGGAAGAACTGATGTTCAGTATAGGTTTGTAAAACCCACTGGATCTTTTGTTAATCACCTCATTGACTAAGTTGTCTAATAAGTTAAGCGGATAGCCTCTATGAAGGAACATATTCTTAAGTAAGTCACATTCCCTAAGAAAGTCATCGTCCAGGCTCACCATCCGGGCTGCTCGTACGAGATGACCCTTAGCCACAGACCTTTTTTGGTAGCTAGGATGGCAGCTACTAAAATGAAGAAAAGAATTAGAGTAGGTAGGCTTTCTATATATGCTGGCCACATATTTATTCAAGATGTAATTTTTCGCCAACCATACGTCTAAATAGGCTATTGCCTCAGTGTTGAAGGAAGAGGTAAAAACTAAAAAGTCAGTGGAGTTATTAAGTAAATTTAATAATAACAGGCTATCAGCTTCTTCACCCTCTAATAAAATAAAGATGTCATCCAGGTAACGGTGTAGTACTTGATCTTAGACACTACTACCGACTCATTGTTTAATATGTTCTCCTTTCCCAGTATGACATCACTATGTTGGCCAAGCTGGCTCCACAAGGGGACCCCATAGCCACCCCAGTTTTTTGTAGATAGAAATTCTCTCCTAATAAAAAATAGTTGTTATAAAGGATCAAGTCCAACAGTTCAATCACAAGGGATATTTCATGGGGGCACCCTTACTCTTAAGGAAGAAGGCCACCCAGTCCAAAGCTATCTGCAAAGGTATACAAGTGTATAAATCCTTGACATCTATTGTCAGGAAATTGTACTCTCTACTGAATGGAATGTTGTTTAACTTATCAAGAAAAGACCAAGAGTCTTTACAGATTTGCTCTTCATCCTCAAGGTACTTCTGCAGGATAGTATCAACCAGCTTGGCACAAGGATATGTAGGAGAGCCGCCCATCAGCGAGTGGGCGATAGCTGGATTAACAAGGTCCTTGTGGATCTTGGGTATACCAAAGATACAAGGGTACCTGGGAAATAATGTGGTAAGGTATTTGTGTTGACCTTGGTTAAGTCTACCCTCAAAAAACATTTCCCATGGAGCTCTTAATTTTATGATATGCGTGGTTTACCTCAGACCTTGAACTAATCATATACGCATCATTAGACAATAGGCCCAACATCCTGTCAAAGTAGTCTAATTGATCAAAGACTACAACCCCACCACCTTTATCGGGTTTACAGATTCTTAAGGAATGTAACTTAACATATTCCAACAGGGTCATTTCAGACTCTCCTAAATCGTTGGTACATTTACTTAAATGCAAATTACTATGTCTTAAATCAAGTTCACAAGTGGATTCAAACGCTTGTACTAATGGGTGCAGAGGTGGGTTAAACATGCTAGGGACAAACATATCAGATGGAGTATCATGACTGAAACCACGAGTTTCAAACAGCAGGTTAAAGTTCAATTTACGAGCAAACATCTTAATATCGATGATGGTGTTCACTAAATCGAACTTCTGTTGAGGTACATAGGTGTATCCCTTAGATAAAAGGTCAGCCAGTTCATCAGGGATCAGCACGTTGGAGTAATTAAAGATATTAAAATCTCCAAGTTGATTGGTAGAAATAACTGGGCCCATACGTTGGTTAATGGGGGGAACCACAGTATCAGTCTCTACATCCAGCAGGTTATCAGTAATAGGCAAAGGTGAAACCACACAAGGAACCTCGTTTACCACACAAGCCGAGGCTTCAGTAAGGCCAGGAGGCAGAGGTAGAGCCAGGTGATAGGTACTCCTGGTATCTACTGCCTCTGAAAAACTGTTTCTGTTGCTTCCTTAAAAGATTGCTGCAAGTTGTTCCTTTGCTTAGGGATGGCACCCTGTTTGTTGGTGGAAAAGTGTACCTGTTGCTGACCCATTGCCATAGTGTGAGGACCGTGCTGTTGTTTACGGTTCATAAGTCTCTCACTCCTTCTGACCCTTGGTCAACAGGGTATCCCCAAATGTATCAAGGTCCCTGATGTTATCCGATGCTGACTCACCTCTACAGTTTGTGGTGGGAGGATCCCACTACTACCATTAGGATTCCAAGCTTGTGATGGCAGGGGTGGATAAGCCACCCCTAACTGGTATGCTTTTAAATCGCTCAAGTTTCTTGATTTTGTTGAATTTTAGTTTAGACAGGTACTGGTCGATGCTGGTAAAACATCTATTATAATCATATTTGTACCTGCTAAATTCTACATGGGTTTTAATCGAGTTATCCAACACAGTAATTTCATCATTTAACTGTGTCACCCATGCAGAGTAATGCTTGATCATAAGCTTTAAGAGGTCCTGGCCTTGTTGGTCAAATAAATTAATCAATTCCTTATGGAATTCTGAATTCAACACCAACCCTGTCGGGTATTGAAAATGCCTTAAGCCTTTAGGAATGACATTGCAAGCTATACATTCATTAAAATATGAAATTTCAAGTTTCAGTTTTTTAAGTTTCAATAAGAGTTTATCAAAAGTTTTTAGTTTGTCAGCTAAATCATTACTGTTTACCTCATGGCCATCAGTAGAGTTGTCGTGCATCCCACGGGTTGCTTTATCGCCATATCCTGTAAACACGAAATCCTCGGATAACCAATTGCCCAAAACTGGGGCCCCATCAAGAAGACCACTTGGAAGACCACTTGGAGCCCCTGTACACCTATTATTAGAGGCGTCTGAATTGCGATGGCAAATTAGATTAAATGCCTATGCTCTACCAGGTCTCAATGAAGGCTGCTCTATTAGCAGCCTTCTTAAACTTAAGAACCTGGTTAGATAGTCTTTTTGCCTTTATGAGTTTGTAACACACTCTAACTGTTTTGTGTTTTGTACTTGTTTATATCAGGTAGTGGCTAGTGTTTATTTAGATGATAGGCTAACAACTGGCTGATTTTATGATTGTCTAGTTTTATTTTTAATTTTAATATAATGCAGTGATTGAACTCAAGTCCTGTGAGCTTGCATTTTAACTTTAAATTTTTATTCATGGTTCAAGGTGTGCCTGATTGGTTAATTGAACCTTTGACTTAATACTGCTGGATATTTAAGCTGCTGTTCAGTTAAATGTAGTTTGTAATACTTTTGTCTGAGGAAGTCTGTACACCACAGACGAAAAGCGCTTCATTAAATTCAACTTAAATTTAACTTTATTTTCCTGTGACTTCTGTGGTACTTCTGTGTGTTGCCCTATTGCTGTGAATCCTGATATTATTTCCTGGTTTGTGCTGCTTAGTACTTGGATACGGGCTTTGTTGATTGTTTCTAGGAAGGAGAGGAGGGCAGTGGCGGTACTATGACCTGGTCTAAAGCCATGTTGTGTGGGGGTAGGAAGCTGATTATTGGTGAGGTTGTGTAAGAGTCGTGTACACACTTTTCAAGTAGCTTAGAAATAGGGAATAGGATGGCGATAGGGCGAAAGTTTGAGATGTCATTATTATTGCCACCTTTATGGAGAGGAATACTAAAGGTCTTCTTCCAGAGCTAGGGGACCTGGTTTTCTGAGATAGACCGATTAATTAGTATGCTGATAGCAAGAGCAATGGCTTCTGCGGCTACATTTAGGAGGTAAGAGGGAATTTCGTCAGGGGCATTGCAACCAGGTTTTAATTTTAGGAGAAGTTTTTTTTTTATGGTGGATATAGAGATGGGATTGATAAAGGAGGTTGGGGGCAAGGGATGCTAGGGGAGGAAGGGATGGGAGTATGTTGAGGAGGGGTTGTAGAGGTGTTGGTGAAGGATGATGTTAGCTTGCTTATGGACTCTATGAAGAAAGAGTTAAATTGGGTGGCCATGTCCATGTCAGAGCATCTGGGTTGGGGCAAGGGTTTTCTTTTTTTCCCAGGTTGAGGAGAGATGAGATTCCTTTCCAAACTAGTTTGGGATTGGTGGTGTGGTTGGTTTGGAGAAATAGGCTCTGCGGTCTAAGGTAATAAGTTTTTTGACTTTATTCCCTAGTGCTTTATATTAGTTTAGGGTGATAGTGGTTTTATTTTTATGATAACATGTCCAAGCTTTGTCACGGAGTTGCATAGTAGCTAAGGTGTTTTTGGTTAACCAGGGTACAGGGTTACTTTTTATACGTTTTGTTTTTAGAGGGGCAAAGGAGTTGAGATTTGTGAAAGTAGAGTTAAAGTAGAATAGAGCATTATCTAGGGAAAGAGTTTTTAATGGGTTGCAGTTTGTGTTTTTTTAGTGCATTTGAGAAGGTTTCTGCATTGAAGCTTTTTAGGCAACGAGTGGAAATATAGTTGTGAGTTAGTTGTACAGAAGAGGGGAGACGGTGGGCAAACGTAGGGAAATGGTCAGCTAGTGGGTCTGGGAGTATACCACTATCAGAGATATAGTGAGGATGGGACACTAGAATCCAGTCTATTGTAGTTCCAGTGATGGAGTTCTTGGAAGGCCTAGTAGTGGAAATGATTAGTTGTGTAAAGTTATTTAAGTTAATATTGAATGAGTTAGTGAGAGATTGGATCGTGGCCCAGTTTATGTTCATGTCCCCCAGGATTATGGTTTCATGAGTAATATCGGTAGAGACCCAGGAGAGAATATCTTCAAGGAATATAGAGGGAGAAAATAAATATGAGTTTATCCTTGTTTAGGTGGAGTAGGGCTGGTATTATTTCTGCCTTGCTAAATTTGGGAAAGGGTTTAGTATAGAGGATGACTAAGAGCGATGCTACACCACCTCCCTTTTTTGTGTTCTGTCATTCCTTAACATGCGGTAAGTGGGAGGAGTTATTTCAGAATCTTCTATGTGGGCTTAAGCCAGGTTTCTGAGATGGAGAGAATATCGGGCTGGTTATGTAGACACCAGGCATGAAGGTTTGGAATTTTGTTACATAGGCTCTGAGCATTCAGAGATGAGATGTGGAGGAACTGCCTGTTGCTTGGGGGGTTGGATGCAGTGTGGTAGAGGGGCCTGGGTTTGGGATGTCCCTGGAGAGAAGGATAGAGATAAGATGATGGAAGAGGCATTTGGTTTGTTTGGGGTGTAGTATACAGGTAGAGAGCTTTGTGGACATTAGACTAGTGTAATTGGGAACAGTGTTTTTAGAGTTAGATAGGAGTCTACAGAGGAAGGGCATGCTAGTGTTGATGGGGTAGAGACTGGGAGATATATGAGTAACAGTATATGTGTACCTTGTAGAGGATGGGGTAGTGGTGTGAAATGGGTGGTGGAGTGGTTTGCATTAGTAGGCTGGGTGATATAATTTAGGTAAGTTAAGGTAATTAGATTTGAGTAAGTAGTGATAGGGATTTGAGGGTCATGATGTTGGTTATTAGAGTAGAAGTAGGGGTGAGTTAAGTTGTGAAGTTGGAGTAAGAGATTATGGTTTGGGTTAATTTTTTACTAGTTTAGCAGGATAAGTTGCATTTGGCAGCAAACTCTGAAAGGTAGAATAACTATAATGGGTGAACTGTGGGAGGCGAATTTGGGGGTATGATGGGTAGTTTGGATTGGATGGCGGAAGTGGTGGGAATGACTAGCTAAGTGTAAGTGCAGGGGTATTGGGAGTGGGTGGGATATGGGGGTAGGGGAGTGAGTGAGTGAGCCCGTAGGGCGAACAGAGCGGGTAGAGCCAAGAAAAAGAAGATTCAAGGTCAGCAGTGAAAGTGGAGTGGTAAGGTAAGTTCAGACGAAAGTATGCAAGGGGTAAGAGGTATTCTAGCAGTGGTACAGGGAAAGAATTAGAGTGGTTCAGAAAGGTAAAGGATGGCACCACAGGAAGGAAAGCAAAGTTAAAGAGTGTGAGGGAGGGGTTGGAAAGAAAAGAAAGTGAAAGAAACTAGGGGAGGGGTTGGAATAGAAACTGGAGATGGATATCACAGTGGTGGTTGGAACCAGTACTGACAGGGTCAGGTCAGCAGTGTGAAACAGCAATGAAACAATTGGAATGGAAGCAACTGTGAAATCAGAGTGGAAGAGGGAATGAGAGCGAGCCAGAGATGGAAATGTTGCAGATATAAGATTAAAAACAGGAGACAAAGGAAACAGAAGATGTACTAGGGATTAGACACTCTAGGAGTGTGGCTGGCAACATTAAACCAACATATACTGGAACTATTGAGAGTTAAAGCATTAAACTAAAAGCTATTGGTACTATTAGTTAAAACAGCAAGGAATGTGGTAGACTGCTGGCATTCTGTTGCCGCCTGGTAGCCAAAGTAAGTTACTACAGCCAGAAAAACTAACCTGTGCATATGCTCATCTGCCCTGTAGTAACACTTTAAATAAGGAGCAGTTTAATTTTTTTAAAGCAGATAGTTTTAAAAACAGATTCGGAGTGTGGATAAATTGCAATAGAAGGAACACCTACAGTTTAGAAAGCTGTGCTTTTAGGTTCATAGATTAGTACTAGGCTAATTGCCTTTATGGGCCTTTTAAGCCTAGCCAATTACCCCCTGTGAGAATCAAACCCTGTACCTTGTGTCTGTAACACCTTAACCATTATGCCAACCTCCCACCTGTAGTGAAGTCATAAGTGATGTCCAGAATAATATTCATTGTATATGTAACTGAAATAGTCAAATGTGAATGGAAACACCCCCCACACTATATTATACACTTTTTAGTTTGTTTCTGGAGCTGCTTCAGGCAGGTAACTTAAACAGATTTATACTCTTTCACAAAGTATTTTGCTGGGCAAGTCTGTTGGGCAGGGGATGCCCACAGAGTGTTAACCCGTTGGGAGAAGCTTCTAAAGCCAGAGAGCACACAGGCAGGGGAGAGTAGAAGCTTCCATGTGGCTTCCATATGTCTTTTCTGAAGACACATGAAGACCTCAATTACCTGTATTTCTTTTCCTGATTCTATGGGTAAGTGCAGGGAGGCTTTGATTTTGACATACAAGCTTTAGTACAATAACCTCCGAGTGGTACAGAGTTAGTGTGGATACTTAGCTCAGTGGTTTGAATAACAACTGTTCACATTAGACAGTTTTTTCAACTACTGCCCACTTACGGTTATGGCAAATGTTTACTATTTTATGGCAACAGCACATATCAGCAGGCAACAAATAATATTTGCTAAAAGCACAACTTGACATGTGCCTGAAATCATATTTAATTTTATATTTTACATTAAGAAAAACAGATGAACTCCAGCACTATATAACCCTCCACGATGCTAAACAAATTTAGATGTAAAATTTATTTTTGTGTGTGCCGTTCAACTGGAGTTTGTAGTTTCCTACCTAAACATGCACTGCACTATACCTACATGTAATACAGTGCTGCAGTAGTGGTGCTGGAGGCTACACTGACTAAATGCACACAATGAATCTAATCAATCCAAAGACAATTCTGGTCTCAACTCCAACTAGATGGTGTTATATATGCAAAGACACTGTTTGACTGCTCTGCTTTACTATGTCCTTCAGTGCCTGCCCTCTTTTAATTTTCTTTTAAGAATAGCCTTGCAAGCATGCTGCCTGACAACTCATTCCCTTGAGGATTGCCTTGAAGGTGTATGCAGGTACACTTGAACTGCACAACTAAACAAGAAGCCTTCTATACAGAGCCCTCTTGTAGACCAAATGTTTTCCCCATGTTAATCTTGCTGGTATTCATTTTTTCTAACATAGTACGATGTTTGGACTGCCTGTTTCCTTAGGAGATCTGATTAAGGTAATGTTGTAATCTATACACTTCTGGGGCTCTTCATGTGAATTACTAGTTCTCAGCCATTACATGTGTACTGTAGGTTACTGCTACACAGTCACCCCTATAACTCTGTTTTCTGAAGGAAACCAGTATAGCCTTTGTTTAACTAAGCAGCAAAACAGTTATGAAACCAAAATATTATTTCCTTCTCCTTCCTTTTCTCACAGTTCTATAAAAACTGTATATTCAAACAAAATGGACTGGAATGGAAAGGACTGTCTTTATCTCAGCCCACAAAGTGGGCACCATATACCTACCTTCTTTGCTGGTTAACAAAGGATTTTACTACAATGCAGTATGGCTCTAACAACAGAAGTCAAGCCTGATAAGACAAGTGTAGATGTTTTTTTTACAAACATACCAAATCATGCAGACTATAGTCCATTTTACATACAGCTGGGCATAATGCAACATAATTCTTAAATGTTTCATAAAATAAGGATTACAGCAGAAACTCTGCCATTTATTTAGAAACAGTCTTATACCACATTCCCACTTTGGGACTATGCTAACTGGGAAGTTAAAAAAATAACAACTGCAACACATTTTATAATGCTAATGGCACCCATCCCCTCAACCCTTACTAAATATAACACTAGGGTCATAACCACTATTTTCAAAAGTGAGAACAATACATCAATTGAGAGTTTCACCCACCACAATTATTTTCATAAAACAGTGTATGTCCTTAAAAAACTATACTAGTAATATTATGTATTCTAAGATATGCATATAATGTTTGATTACACCAATCAACAATATATATCTAAATTATAGCATGAAAGGACAATTAAACTACAAATAAAAAGGATATGGAAATGATCACACTGACTCTTCAGAATATTTAATGTCAGAAATCATGTTCTGCAACAGATAAGAAAACAAAGGCAAACTCATCTGAAATATCTCTCAGACCAAAATGAGCCTATTATACTATATAATTAGGGTTTCATTTTAGGTTAAAACAGTACACCATTAAATCTTCATTTGCTAAAAGTAAGGTACAATAAAATATACATTTTTGTTTTCATACAGAAAAATATTAAGCAGATACAAATGGGTTTAGCTTTTTATGTACCTGCCTGTCATCTTGAAATTATAACTGCTGTGATATCAAAGCTTTCTACAGTTATAAGAATCTATCAGAGACTGTTAAGATTGGGAAAAGAGAATGGAAGGGCAATTTACAAAGGAACAATGGGAAGACATATGTATGCTTCCAACTATGTAACAAAGTCTAGAAGGTTTAGGATTTTTGCTTGGAAGGATTTGCATAGGTATTTTATACCCGAAAGTGACTTCAGACAATTCTTCCTCAGGTAGACAGCAAATGCTGGAGATGTGACTGGAAAAAGATGGAATTTAGAACAGGTTTTTGGAAATGTAACAAGCCATTAGATTTTAAAAATTCTCTACAGCAAACTGTGTCAGAAATATTGCGGCGCATATAGTTGTAGGATCTGAATTATCCAGACATAGCATGTCCTTACTAATTTTAATGCTACTGACTGTCTAAAATCAATTACAGGAAGATAGAAATCAAAATTTAAACCAATTGTAATTGAAGTACCCAATATTTAAAGGAAATAAAGGAAATGGAGGTGGGATCTTTAGAAAAATAAGAAAAAATTACATAGAAATAAATGGGAATTGTGGGTACAATACATGCAGAATATTGTTCAGGAGGAGAAGTGATATTTAAGGGAAGACAGTACTTGAGCAAGTTAAGTAATACTGAAGTGAATGAAATTTGCTGAAAACAAAGTATACCATGGTAATAGCAATGGGAAAGCTATGGTTTGTTTTCTTTTCTACAATTATATGTATACTTATGGTATTTTTTAAAAATGTCATATTTAATAAAGATGTATAAAAAAAACTTTTTTCAGTTATTCAGATATCAAAGTTAAAGGACTAGTACTGAACAAAGGATTTTGAAAAGGACAGTAAAACTGGTGTCACACAGCTGTACTTTAATATTATTTCTGAATCTGACATTGCAGGAGGGGGTGCAAAATATTACAAGACTTGAATCCTACAAGTGACTCATCCAAACAGATAAAGCACAACTACATCAAAGAAAGCAGAATAAATACCTGTGGATGTAAATGCTTCTTTTCTTCACAAGTAGCTTCAAAATCAAGCACCAAAAAATAATCATATTGTTGTCTCGTAAAAGCCCCAGACGTCGCCATAAATGCACACAGTCTGCTGGAATTTGGCTTAGACAGTGCAGTTATTTTACTTCTTGTGTTAACACCACACCTCAGCAACAGTGAAGGACTCAGTGAAATAGAAGAGAGTTGAAGAAATCTCTGAAGCAAGATTCGTGACCTTGTACTAAAAGTTAAGCCACACATCAACCTAGGAATACAAATAGGACATTCAACAGTGAAAGTATGAAAATGTATTAAAATAAAAAAAATTTCATACTTTGATTTTCTCAGAAAAAAAACATGTATTCTATTTCAAATGTGTGAAAATATACTGATTTTCTCAGAAAAGCATGTTTTATAGTCCAACGTTTGAAGATACATAAATACACAAAAACAAAATCTGATGGTAGGAAGAAGTTTTCCTTTAAATTACATAATTACGTCTTACATCCAAAAACTCAATTGTGCTTAACAAGTATTTTTGAAATTGTGCTTATCAAGTATTTTTAAAAAGTACAGTTTTGTACCTATCATAAATGTAGATGTTCGAAGATCCACATTGCTGCAGTCCTTACATATGGGTAGTCCGCTGTCCTCGCGAATACCAAAGTATTAGGCTGACGTCGGTCAAAAGCGCTTAAAACTGACATCAGGGCGTCAGGGTACAAAGTGCATGACCGCGTCATTTCCTCAGTCTTTTCTTGCCCCAGATGTCGGCCTAACAAGAAAGGCCAAAGCCAAAACCAGCAAAACCTAACCAACCACCCCGTGCACTAACCATATTTACAATATGTACAACACAAACCACACCACCTTCAACAACAGAGGGAAGGAGGGAGAATGGACTGCAGCAATGTGGATCTTGAACATCTACATTTATGGTAGGTACAAAACTGTACTATGTTCTTCATCTCACATTGCTGCAGTCCTTACATATGGGTAGAATCCCAAAGCAGAGGTAAGGGAGGATGGCAAAACTATAAAGCATTAGGAGCTGCCAACATGCCCTGTAAAATTGCAGTGGCAAATCCAGCCCTAGATTTAGAGTATAGTGGAAGGTGGTAATGCTTAGAGAAAGTATGCACTGAACTCCAAGTAGCTGCTTCCAAAATATCTTTAGTAGCCACCCTTAAAAAGCTGTAGAAGTGGCAGTAGCCCTAGTGGAATGAGGCCTAATCCCAGCTGGAATCTGCTTACCATGCTGGGAATAACAGAAACTAATACGTAAACCAAACCACTTAGAATTAGTTTGTTTTGAAACAGGGTTGCCCTGAGAACCCAAAGCAAAAGAAACAAACAACTGCTGAGACTGCCTGAACCCTTTAGTTCTGCTCAAATAATATCGCAACTGTCTGTGTATATCCAAAGTGTGCAAAATCCTTTCCCCTTTATTTTGGGGGTTTGCATAAAAAGTAGGCAAATGAATAGTTTGGTTTAAAGCCACACTAGAAACTACTTTAGGCACAAAAGAAGGTTAGTGCAAAGACACCCTATCCTTGTGAAAAATTAAGAAAGGCTCAACTGCCATAAGGGCCTGTAATTCAGAAACCCTTCAGAGGTAATGGCCAACAAAAAGCAGTCTTCCATGATAAATATTTCAACTCTGCCGATGCAGGCTCAAAAGGTTGTAGAGTGAGTTTCTCCAACACAAAATTGAGATCCCAAGCAGGAGTAGGAGCTCGTGGGGTCTTATATTCTTTGCCCCTCTAAGGAATTGCTTAAACAAAGGCTGAGAAAATAATGGTGGGTCACAGTCATAGTGAGCAGAAATTGATGCAGCATGAACCTTTATAGAGGAGAAGGACAAACCTTTGTCCAATAACTCAGTAAGGTATTGAGCATAACACTTAAATTAGGTTTAGAAACATCAAAGTCCTTTGCTGTACTCAAAATAAAAATCTCCTCCATTTATCTCGTAAACTTTCCTTGTACTAGGCCTTCTGGCCTCCAAAATAACATTCAAAACTTGTTGTGGAAGCTGAGACCCTCAGGGTTTAAAACAGAATATGCCAGGCTGTCAGATGTAGAGAATGAAGTTTGACATTGAGTAAATGACTGTTCTCCTGAGACAGCAGGTGAGGAATCAAGGCAAAGGCCATGGAGGCTCCTGTACCAGACTTCTCAGTAATGGGTACCAGTGCTGTCGAGGCCAATCTGGAGCTATTAAAATCATGTTTGGCTTGTCCTGTCTGACCTTCAGCAGTACCTTTGGGAGGAGAGGCAGAGGTGGAAAGGCATACACGCGGAAGATTGCTCCAATTGAATGAGAGAGCATCCACTTTCAAGCTGTGGGATGAAACCTTTTGTGCAAAACTTTGGCAGCTGGTAATTTAGTGGAGAAGCGAACAGATCTATGTCTGGAGTTCCCCATAACACTGTCAATCTCTGAAATACATGAGGATCCAATTTCCACTCGTGGGGATCCATAATTTGTCTGCTCAACACATCTGCTAAGGAGTTCTGTGCTCCTGGCAGAAACCTGCCTGAAGATTTAGCTGTAAACTGAGAGCAGTCTCCACAAAATCATTGCTTGTCTGCATAGAGGATAAGAATCGTTCCCCTTGCTTGTTGATGTACCACATGACAGTTGTGTTGTCTGTTTGAATCAACACCTGCCCTGGAAGAAGTAAATCCTTGAAAGCTATCAATGCAAATTGGACTGCTAACATCTCCTTCAAGTTGATATGTAGATGTTGAAGTCTGGCAGGCCACGTGTCTTGTACCCATTTTCCATTTAGATGAGCTCCCAAGCTTTGTCTGAGGCATCTGTCGTTAAAATCTGACTCCGCCTCTCGGGTCACAGAGAGTCCCTTGTTTAGGTGACATTCCTGAGCCCACCACAAAAATTCCTTTTGAATGCAAGGTATTATCTGAATGACAGTGTCCAAATCTTGGCAGTGCTGTGTCCATACATTCTTGAGATACCATTGTAGCTTCCTCATATGCAGTTTGGCATTGGGAAGTACCAGAATACAAGATGCCATGACCCCCAAAGGCTTGAAGGACTGTCCTTGCAGTCAGCCTGGACTGATGAGACAACTGGTGGAAGTAAAGAGAAAGATTCTTTTGTTTGTCCGGGTCAAAAGGCCATCTGGGATGCTGTATTCAGTCTCACACCCAGAAAGCACATGTCCTGAGAGGGTACTAGACTGGACTTTATTTCGTTCACAGAATACCCCAGGCATCTTAACACTGCCATCACATACTGTAAATGATGAAGAAGTTCGTCCTTTTCTTGGGCCAGAATCAGGCAATCGTCCAAATAAGGATAGATCTGTATTCCTCTTAGCCTGAAGAAAGCTACCACTGGAGCCAGAACCTTCGTGAAACACTCTGGTAGTAGATAAGCCAAAGGGCAATGCAGAGAACTGATAATGTGAAGTCCCAGCCAGAGCCCGAAAGCAGATACTTCCTGCAACTGGGCCTGATAGGAACATGAAGGTAAGCCTCCTTGAGATCCAGAGTCACCATCCAGTGATCTTTGCCCAGCAGAGGTAAAAGCTGTTGTAACGTCAACATTTTGAACTTGGGAATGTCCAGATATGTGTTGAGGATAGATAAATCCAAAATTGGTCTCCACGTGTTTCCTTTCTTTGGGGGTACTAGAAACAGAATAAAATCCTAGGCCCACTTCTGGCAGAGGGATCGGTTGTATGGCCCCTATTTGAAGTAGTAGAAAAATTTGTTTGCGAGCCTCTAGTCTTTGCTGAGGAGGAACGTCCGGCATGCCTTTGAAAGGAGGCAAGGTATGGAAATAAAACTTGTCACCCTGGTGTATGATATCCAATACCCATTTGTCTTGGGTAATCAACATCCAATTTTCCTTGAAGAGTGCTAACCTTCCTCCCAAAGGTGCTGCCAGGCAAGAAGGATCTGGCAGCTGAAAAAGTAAGTCATTGGGCCTGTTTACGAAAGGACTGGCCCCCCCTCACCGAAGATTGTGCAGGTGAACTCCCTGTCTAGGCCCCTGAAAACTCTGAGCTCTGCCCCTACCACATCTAGATCTACCCCTAGACTGTGAATCATAAGAAGGATATGTCCACCCCTTAGCAGGCCAATTCCTACTAAACTTGGAGGCTGAACTTGCAAAAATCTTTTAACAGCCTGCATAGACTTAGCCTTGTCTTCCATTTCTTCAAGACTGACTCCACAGGTGAACCAAACAACACATCAGACTGCAAACGAGCATCCAAAATCCTTGTCTTAACATGGTCAGATAAATTCTGATCCTTCAGCCAGGCGTGCCTGCGAAGAACTGAGCCAGTGGCAGCCACCCTAGGCGAGGCCTGCACAGCATCAAAACCACACTGTAATGAATGCTTACCCACCTGTTCAGAGACATGCACCAAATCTTGTAATTCTTTACACTCAATGCCTTCCTTAGAGCATCCAGCTTAGACTTCAATTGAGAAAGTTTTGATATTTGAACATATGAAACTGGCAATTCAAAGCCCTCATAGCTAAGGTAGAAGATGTATAGACCTTCTTTCCCATCTATCCAAAGCTCTGGCTTCTTTATCTAGAGGAACGGATTTTTTACAACAGAGGCCTTGACACCTTTAGGTCCCTGACTAATAGTTTCTGGGTCCGCCCTAGGACTCTTATAAAGATATTTATGAGCCTCAGGCACCCTGTAATACCTATCCGTTTTTTAACAGGAGCAGGAGGCAGAGAATCAGGATTAAGTGAAGCCTCTGCAAACACATCTTCCACAACATCCAGAACCCGGGTATAGCCAAGGGCCTATGCTGGGGTAACAGCAAAACTCCTAAGCCTTTTCCTAGAATCAGAGAAGTCCTGACCTTCCCACTTAAAATGTTCCCTCATAGAATGAAGTGTCTCTGAAAAGAAAAATCCTCTGGAGGAGAAGCAGGAGTGGAATCATCTGCATCAGAATCAGAATAAGGAGTACTCCTGCAAGTCTTCAGCTGAAGACTCTGAAACATCGAAGCCTGCTCAAAACTTCCCAACTCTGGCTCCACCCTAGGCCTCTTATCAGGGAGGGCAAAGAACCTCTAATCAGAGAACTCAAATGCTCTGCCCTTTTAAGCATGTGCTTCTTAGGCACAGACCCTGCTGAACTAGGAGTTACACCAACAGAAGCTAAACTGGCCTGCCTCTGGGAGAAGCGGAAACAGAAGGAGAAGGCCTAACCACCCTAGGAAGGGAGGGGAGTACAGTAACTTGAGAAGCCCCTTCAGCCTGACCTGCCTCCTGAGACCACCTCCTGCAAAATCAAAGTCTCCCCTGAGACTCCAGAGAAGTCTCCGTCCGGAACCACCGGTTCCACTGAAACCTAAAGAACCGGGCGTCCGAACGGATGACTCATCTTGCCTGGGTTTAACTGCTTTGTCTTTGCGCTATTACGAAAAGCGGCGCCCGGAGATCCGGCGGCATATTATAATTGCACCGCTTCCCAAGACCAGCCTAGCACAATCTAACCTTCGCTAATAGTGCGTTTATTGAACCTAGCACAAAAGTGACACCCCAACAGCGTGGTGCTCAGGCCCCAAACAAGGAATACACAAAGAATGATAATCCTATGCGGTATCTGTTTCCCACAAGAAATACAGTTATTCACTTTTTCTGACATCCGTAAAACACCGAGGCAAGAAAAACCAAAATATTCCCAACGTGTGTACTTATAACTTGGATTCGGTCTGAAACTCCGAATTAGAAAAATTTCAGAGCATGACGGCACTTACAGCGCTGCTTCTGCATCGGACCATGCGGCAAAAGACTGAGGAAGCGTTGGTCATGCGCTTTGTACCCTGACGTCCTGATGTCAGTTTTAAGCACCTTGACGGCGTCAGCCTAATACTTTGGTATTGGACAGCGGACTACCCATATGTAAGGACTGCAGCAATGTGAGATGAAGAACATCAGTTTCATTCTTCATCATACAAATGCCATTCAGAATGTCCACAACTATTTGTCCAAAATAAATCATCACATGCCTTCTGCATGTATACCCTTTGCAGTGTTATACATCATTTTACAGTACCTCTTTTCCTCAAAAATGCACAAGATCCTGCCTCTTTTCAGCTCAAGTAAGAGAATGGCTGCACAACCAATACTAGCTTAACTCTAGGTCTCCCAGTGTAAAAAAAAAAAAAAAACAGAAACACAACGAGGAAGGTGGGGAGACTATTGTGTTTATGGGTAAAGTTCGGAAACTGGCTAGTAAGTGTGCTGCCTGGATGCCAGGAAAAAAGAAATACAGTGCACCTAGAAAAATTATCTACTAAAAGTTCGGAAGAAAAACAGACTGGGGCAAGATCTGCAGCTGTTCAGCAAAAAGTACTGCAACCTCCAGACATGACTTCTAGTAACCTACAGGAAGATACAAGACAACTGCACACAGACCTGGTTAAAATAAACCAAACCGTGATGGAGTATAACAAAACAAATAAAAAAGCTAGGAAAAAAAGGTTTAAACAGATATTCAGATGAGGTGATAAAGCTACAAAAATCAGAGGCTGAAATGATGAAAAAGCTGGCAGAATATGAGGCTACTAAGGAAGAGATGGTTGAAAAAATAATAGATTTAGAGAATAGAACACGTAGGGAAAACCAGAGATTTTCAGCTATTCCAAATAAGCTGGAAGGAACAGACTGCATTAATTTTATGAAAGCACAAATAAGCAACTGGACTGGTATTCCACAGTGGGAGCTGTTAGTTGAAAGGGCACAGCATGTGCATGCTCTAAAGCTAGCTATGAGAAAGCAACTTAGACTCTTAATAGTAAAGATGCAATCCTTCCAGCAGAAAGAGTTGATTCTGACAAAACTATGCCAGAAGGACAAAGTACTAAAAGTGGGAGACAGCAGAGTGTTTGTGGAGAATGATTACTCACTGTACACCAGGCAGAAGACGTTGAGACATAGGTGAAATTCAAACTGCTTTACTCAACTGTCTTCAAGGTATTCTTCCCTGGAGGGACAAACTTTTTTGGTGAAGTACATGCCAAGGAGGAAATACAACAGTTTGTCCAACAAAAAGTGAGCTGTGAAATAGGAGGAGATTCTGTTCTTGTTCTTATGGTAACAAAGACAGCAGAGAGAGGGTACCTGTTAAATCTTTTCCACTGTTTCAACAAAAAATGTTGGAGAGAAGGAAAGGAACACGAGAGTTGACTAGAAAACGCAAGAGTATGTTGGAAATGAAGCAATGACAGGGTCTGGGAGATGGAGATGAACAATAATAAAACAAGTAGCCTAATGTGGGATTAATCTGCAAGAATTATATTTGTGAAATTTGAGAGAACAAGAAAATCTGGAAATATTGGAATTCTCTAGAATTTGTTGGACTTGTGGGGGGCTAAAGTTTATGTGCTACTTCATATTATTAATGTTCACAAAAATGCTTTGGGAGGGGAAGACAGGAAAGAAAGTTAACTGTAAGTGAAGAAAACATTTTTTTCTTAACAGTACTATTTTTGTGGTGTATGTTTTCTTTGCATGTGATAAAGTAAAGTTTTCTCAGTAATTTTTAAGTGTAATGGGGATTGTAAATAGGTGCTGCTGTTTTTTTTTCTTTCTCCCTTCTCTTTTTCTTCTTGTTTGGTTAAAAAAAAAAACAGCCTGGTTAAAAGAGCATGACAAAAGAAAAAAATAATGTGTTTTTCCTCAATCTTACATGGGGGACTGACTGGATTAAGGACCATAGATTGATTTAGTAACAAGATTTAAGAGGAAGCAAGTAAATGAAAAAGAATATTGAATATTATGAGACTTTTATTTCTAGCAAATTAATTTACGCTTAGTAGCAATTCTGTATCTGTTCCTCATGTCTCCATCGAAACAATCTGATAAAGAAATTGACTGTCTGGTTCTCATGTCTCCATGAAAACAATCTGATAAAGAGAAAATGGTTACAGTCTGTTGGATAGTGACTGGCTGGGAAGAAAAGAGAAAATATCTAGGAGATAATGTTCTCTGAAAGCATTTAGTGGTTTTCCAAGCTGGGAGCGCTATAAAGATAAGACAAAAACAGTTACCACTTAGTAGAAGCACAGGCTGCACCATGCGTCTTAGCATGGATAACCTTTCTTTCTTTCTTTTAGGGTAACTCAAACCTGTGAGTGTGGCTGTCAGTTTGGGACATTTGTTCCCATTAGGAGGGTAAAATTTCAATATCTGAAGATGTACATAGTTTTGTGAGTTAGTATTAAATAGGTTTTAGGGTGGGTTAATTTTTTTTTGAGGGCTTTAAATAAAACAAAAGGTTTTGTAAGATGTGACACAGGCTCAAATAGATATGACAAGAAACAAATGTATAAAAGTTCAACCTGCCAAACAGTGTATGCATGTAACATAAAAGCCGGAACTAGACATTTAACAAAAAGGCTGCTATACATAAAAGATGGGAATAATAACTTTTTAATACAATGATGCTTTCTGTAATGTCTTTCTTTATTTTATTTTTTTTATTGTGTTTATATTTATATATATATATTTTATTTTATTACTCCCAATTTAACAAATACTTCACAGAATCCATTCAATCACTTTCCTCTCAAATCTCCCAAACCCACCTCTCAAATACCCCTACCCAACCACTAAAGAATATCCCCTCTTTAACCCTCTCACCTATCCCTACTACCACAATTAAAAAACTCCTTCAGAAACTCAAACCTACAACCCTTGCTGCAGACAACTTACCAACCAACTATCTAAAAATTGTAGCTGATTCTCTATCATATCCGGTATCCATCCTTATAAACCGCTCCATACAAGAAGCCTACATCCCAAAGCTATGGAAAGTATCATTCATAATCCCTCTTCATAAAGGAGGAAGCTCCTACGAATTCTCTAAATACCGCCCCATAGCTATCCTACCCCCCTTATCCAAAATAGTTGAGAGATGTATTCACTCCCAAGTTATGCAATTTCTAAACTCTAGCCACCTCCTTTCTCCCACACAACATGGGTTCAGACAGCACTATAGCACTACAACTGCCCTTCTGTCCTTCACAAATACAGTTAACCTACATAGAAACAATAACAAACTCGTATCAGCAATTTTCCTAGACCTGTCCAAGGCATTCGACATGGTGTCCACTCCATGCTACTAGAATCCATGTCTTCCCTATCCTTTGCCCCTTCAACTTTAGCATGGTTCAAATGCTACTTATCAGACAGACAACAATCTGTCCAATGGAAAAAACACTCGATCCCTGAGGCACTCCAACTGTGGTTGGGAGTAGGGGAGATAAATATTAGGCCCCCTACTCTTCTCCATATTTACTAACAGCCTACATACCACCACCCAACATGCTTCACTCATTCAATATGCAGATGATTCAACTCTCATCTGTTCCACACCATCCCTCCTTACCCTTCAAAAACTCACTCAAGAATCCTTCACTTCAGTAGAAGACTGGATCACCCATATCCAGCTCATTCTAAATCCCAACAAGACCAAGCTACTCATATTCACCCCCAACAAATCCAAATGTAACCATCACCCTTTCACAATCACATCCAAGAACGGGACTAACATCACTCCAACTGACCACACTAAACTCCTTGGTGTAGAAATTGACAACAAACTACTGTTTGATGTCCACATCTCAGAAACAATCAAAAAGGTCCACAAAAAATGGGCACACTTTATAGACACAAAAAATTTCTAACTGATCAGGCACGAATTACTCTTGCCCAAACTCACCTGCTATCCACCCTTATGTTTGCCGCACCTATCCTTACCCTAACAAGAAAACATGACCTTGAACTACTTCAGTCTTGCTACAATAAAATCGCCAGATTTGCTAATAACTCCAGCTACAGG
This sequence comes from Protopterus annectens, assembly GCF_019279795.1. Classification (NCBI taxonomy): domain Eukaryota; kingdom Metazoa; phylum Chordata; order Ceratodontiformes; family Protopteridae; genus Protopterus; species Protopterus annectens. The sequence goes on along the minus strand of NC_056744.1, from coordinate 443,436,793 downwards.
ACCCACCACTGTCAGGCACTACATCAACTGAAATGGCTAGAACTTCCACAACTATTGAACTACCACCAATTAACACTTGCCTACAAGATCTTCAACTACCCTGACAAAACCCCATCTATTAACCATCTACTAACCAAGTACATCTCAAATCGCCCCCTATGGTCTTCAGTAAAACACTCCTTTGTATCTCCAAAGCCAATAACACCGCAGAAAAGGCCCTGTTCTCCCACAACATAGCCAGAAACTGGAACAACCTCCCCACTTCTTTAACCTCTGCTCCTTCGCTCACCACATTCAAAAATTCTCTCAAAGAGCACCTAATGAATAAATGGCTATGCCCCTGCATCACATAACAATCCACATTTTCATTTTATATGCTGCAAGCATCAGGAATCTAATGCTAATCTAGAATTGTAATAAATTGTTTCTCTATGTCCTCTTTCAAGACTTGTTATTATGTTATTTCAGTATAATACCTCAGTCTCTTACTCTGTCATGTATAACATATAGCTGTAGGTATGTTGTTTCTCTATGCTCTCCTTATGACTTGATGAATCAAGACAATACCTCAGTATACTGTAATGTTTTGCTGCTCTCCTTTTAAATCTATGTATCCTTTATGCAACATGTAACTGTTTTATTATGTCAAATTTTTATGATAACTTGATGGAGCTTTTCTCCCCGGGCATCCGCTGTAAATGGACATGAGTCCAGTCGGACTATCCCGGCTAACAAATGTAAAATAAATAAAATAAAATAAATTTTGGGATGGTTTGTGAGTGAACTATCTGAGACAAAGGAAAAGAGAAGTAAGTATATTAATTGCAAGAGGAGATCCAACAGTGATAGAAGAGGATAAAAATGGCAGCTTTTTAGTGCTAAGAGGCTACTGGCAAGGGAAGAGGATTACACTGGTATGTATTTATATTCCACCTAAAACTGCTATAATGGAGGTTAACAAAATTCTGGGAGAAATAATTAGTTTTCAGCAAGGAATATTACATACACTTGGAGACTGGAATTTGATTTGCAACAGTAAAGGTGTGTCGGGGGGGGGGGGGGGCGCAGAAGGGAAAGCTTAACAAAGGAGGGCAGATTTTTGAAGAACTTTATGAAAATATTTGGCATGGTAGATGTGAATTCAGTAATAGGAGTTCAGAGTTGTTGTTGTGTCTTTCGGCTTTTCCTGGTTAGGGGTCGCCACAGCGGAACTCCGGTCCACTAATGATTGGCAGTAGATTTTTACGTACCGAGTTGCCAGCCCTGACGCACAACCTTCAATGAAGGTACGCCCACTCACACGTCTCCACAGCGAAGACGCTTTAGCTGAGAATCGAACAGGACATCTTACTGTGAGGCGACAACGCTACCGCAGCAATTTACATATTATTCTACAAGATATTAAAAATGGGCTAGACTAGACAGAATTCAGATTTCACAGGAACATGTGCATTTAACTTAAGGTCTTGATATGCTCCCAATAACTATTTCAAATCATGCAACAATAATAACCAAAATAAAAATAGAGTCATAAAATAAAAATGAGACACCAGTGCTTTCCCTCCTATCTGTTGAAAAGACATGAATTTAAGGAATAGGTAGTGGAGATTATTCAGGAGCAATCTGAGAGGATAGAAATTACTTCTGAAAATATAGCTAGGGAGTGGGAGTGGGATAAAATTAAGGTGGCATTTAAAAAAGGGTGGAAATGAAAGAAAGTGAGATATGGTTAAGAAGTAACAAGAATTATTTAGAGGAACTGACAACTGTTAAAGTATTGCAGAATAGGGGGGATCTCACAGAAAAAGATGAGGATCAAATGCAGAATGGTAAGCAGCAAATACGGGATTACTTTAATAATATACACGAGAGTATAAAGATTGCTGCAACTGTTTTTGCTAAAAACTTGTATCACAATGACTCTAGCAACATAAAGTAGAAAGGGCTACCGCCAAGCTTAGGGAGCCTATAAAAAGGAAACAAGAAACCCTGTAGAGATACTAGAAATATTTCAGAAATTCTATGAAAGTCTGTATAAAACAGAAAAATATGGAAATCAATAAAAGATACAAATGGAAATGTTTATGGAAGAATTAAATATGCAAAGTTTAGATGTGTTGAGGCTCAATTATGATCAGTTAGGACAGGAGGAGATGATATAAAAATTGTGATGCGTGACCAATCTATAGAATGTCCCCAGGAACAGATGGTATTCTTGTGGAAGTTTGAAAGCTAGGAGGGGAAAAAAATGATAAAGATCTGGAAGGTTTTGTTTAACAGTATTTTAAGAGGAGAAGTACCAACATTTTGGAACAAAGCAGTGGCAGCTGTATTACCTAAAGAGGGTAAAGATCCACTACATCCAGCTTCATAAAGGTCCATTTCAATACTAAACCATGATTCTAAAATGTTTGTGTCTGTAATGGCTAAATGAATGGCCAAAGTAATGCCAAAATTGATAGATATGGTTCAATGTGGTTTTGTGGAGGGAAGGCAAACATCTGACAACATTAACAGAATCTTGGTGATCCAGAGGGAAGCAGAATGTAAGAAAATACCAATGTTGTTGGTGGTTGTTGATGCAGAGAAAGCATTTGAGAGTAAGCTGGGACTTTATGAGCAGGGCAATGGAAGCATTTGCATTTCCTGAAAAAATTATAAGGTTGATTAGGAGGATATAAAAGGGATTAGAGGCGAAAATTAAAGTGGGTGGGGTGAGTAGATGAGCCAGGCAGGGGTGTCTCTTTCCCCTTTGCTATTTGCATTATATTGAGAACCACTGGTAAAGAAACTAAGGGACACATAAAATCAAGGATATAATTGGTATGGCAGTCAAGAAAAGCTAGCTCTATTTGCAGACAATATAATGTTATACCTGACAAAACCAGAAAGAGACATTACAGTGTTGTGGAACATTTTCAGACAGTTTCAAATCTTTTCGGGATACAAAATTAATCAAGCTAAAACAAGGGCAATAGCAGTAAATTATTAACCCACATATGAATTGGTTCAGCAATATCCATATTGATTGGGAGATGATAAAATGAAGTACTTAGGAGAATGGATTAAAAATGATTTTGGTGTGACAGCCAAGAATATGCAGGAAGAGATTAAACAAAAGATAATACAAAAACTGAGAAAATGGAAGGTTTGTTATATGGATATGGATAGGAAGATACAAGCAGTTAAAATGTTTTTAGTCCCATTAGTCTTACAGAAAAATCAGGCATATTTTTATCAACCAAAGGAGAAGTTGTGGTCAGCAATTAATAAAGAATTGAAATAATTTATCTGGGAGGGGAAGATGGCAACAGTCAAGTGGGATAAGATGATTATTCCAGTAGAAAAGGGAGGATTTGGATTACTCAATCTGATGGGCATTTCACAGCTACACAGTTAAGGTTCCTATACATAACACAAGCAGAGAACTATCATTCAAAGTGGAAAGGAATGATGATGAAATGGGAGGAAGCTCAAGAAATAAGGAGTGACTGCGATTTTAGATGCATGCCTTTAAGGAGAATAATAATACTCATACAGAATATTATATCTATAAAGTAGAGGAAAGTATCCTGAGAACTAAGCCAACATGGGAATGAAGAAAGGAGATTCTGCCGATAAGGATGACTGCAATAAGGGATATAGACAATAAGCAAGACAGGGCTTGAAATAATTGCAGAAAACTGGCAAAGGAACCAAGGTACTGGGAACCAATAACTAGTTGAGGAAAGATAATAGAATGGGAAGACATTAAGAATTTATTTGGACTGCAGGTTAGAGATTGCCTTCCCTATCAAGGATTGATATCAGAGTATAGGCAAAGGGAAAGAAACAGGGATGTCCTAAATGAAAGACCAGCACTGGCAGAGCTTTTAGTAGAATCTAGAATAGACGCTACCATTAAAAAAGGAATAATTAGCACAGCATATAAAATATTGCATGATAACTATGCAAATCAATTGGAGGAGGATAGAAAGGATTGGAAAGAGAGAGACTGGATAAGCAATTCAAAAAGAAACAGTGGGAGGATATATGTATGTCTCCAAAATATGCAATAAAGTCTAGAAGATTTAGGATTCTTGCTTGGAAATGTTTACACAGATAATTTTATACCACAAGTAGACTCCACAGAACTTTTCCTCAGATAAACAATTGTTGGAGGTGTGAAGGCAAAGAAAGAGGTAATTGGGAACATATTTTCTGGGAGTGTTGTGAGCTGGCAGACTTTAACGATTCCCTGGAGGAGGCACTGTCTAAGATGCTGGGTGAGCAGACTGGTGTGATGAGGGAGATGATTTTTCTAAGCTATGATATAAAAGCGGAATTGCCTAGACATGGTAAGGCCTTGCTTTGTCTAATAATGGTGGCTGCCAAAAAAGCAATTACTAGAACATGGAAATCAAAATCTAAACCAATTATAAGTAGTGAATATAGTAACTGAGATAAAACAACTGGAATCGAGATCTTTAGAAAAGGGTAAGACCAAACTACACAGGAAAAAATGGAAATTGTGAGAAAAATACACAGAGGAGGACTGAAGTTTAAAAGAAGGCAGGATTTAAATGAGAAATATAATGTTTGACTGAAAATCATTGGGTAGATGATAAAGTCATGTTCAATGTTTGCAACTGGGAGTGTGTCAGTATGGTTTGTGATATAACATGCTTGCAATTAGGATTGTGTCGGTGTGGTTTGTTTTATATATATAAATGTCTGACTGCATATGCCGTAAGTGATTTTTTAATAAAGGCATTTTTTGTTAAAAAAAGGGAAAGGAACTGAATAATTTATGTAATGCTGCTTAAGTTATAGACTATATAACAATATATGTGAAGTATAATGCTAATCAACATGAACTTGTAAGTACAGTTTGACTACTTTTATATAAATGTCACAAATGATAATTCAATAAAGGTATTAAAGAGAACAGTTAGATTTCATGATATGCATTTGACAAGCATAATAAGCACTTCTCTAGTTATAATGCGACTCACTGATAAATCTGTACACTTAGATTGGGGGGTTGTAACTGGCACTGTCCTTGAGAACAGGGAGAGCACTGGAGCAAAATCCTCTGGGAAAACTTATCCAAATATTAATTTGTAGACTGGATGATTAATGTTAGCAAAAAGCATGCTAGTCACCACTTGCAGAATACCCCTGTAAAACATCTGTACAACCACTTGCAGAATACCCCTGTAAAACATCTGTACATTTTTACCTATCACCTTAAACCTTCTTTGTCTTTTATGTAAACATCTTTAACTACCATCTATGTTTCCCTGAAGGAAATTCAGTGCAAAAAACAAAATAAGTTATGTACTCACCATAACGTTCCATGTGTGTTATTCATCTCGCCTTCATTCTGTACTAGTTGGGTTTGGAATCGATCCACGGTTCCAACTCAGCCAATATACAAATAAATAAAATGTGACCACATTAAATAAGTATACATAAAATAATAAAAACAATAAACCAATGAGAAAGTGCTGTTACAGTAAAATCATAAAAAACAGCTGACCTATCAAAGTAGTTTATCACAGAACAAAATTGGGACCTTGTAGTCCCACCTCCAAAAATATATATGAATGCAAATAAAGTGACTCCATTGGTGACCATATCTTGTAGTAAAGTAGGTAGTCATCATCATCTTCTTGCGGCTGTTCCCATTAGGGGTCGCCACAGCAGATCATCTGTTTCCATTTCTTCCTGTCCTCTGCATCTTGCTCTTTCACACCAACCACCTGCATGTCTTCTCTCACCACATCCATAAACCTTATCTTAGGCCTTCCTCTTTTCCTGTTACCTGGTAGCATCATCCTCAGCATCTTTTTCCCAATATACTCAGCATTCCTGCTCAGCACATGTTCAAACCAACATAATCCAGCCTCTCTGGCTTTG